>NW_007360638.1:2227-7180 GCF_000192795.1 Vavraia culicis subsp. floridensis | reverse complement strand
AGTCATTTACAACTGGAAGTAAGAACATGGGTGGGAATGTTATGAAGCCGTTAAAGTAGCCATACTATGATATCAGAATTGCAGTGGTGTCCGCAAGAAGTAGATGTCCTTCGGCAAATCGACTTACGGGCGATCGGTAGATATTTAAGGCAGATTGGACAAATCAGATATCTCAAAAGACATGTTAAAGACAGAAAGGGATATTAAAGGAGATTTTCAAGAAATGACGTCACACAAAACCATCTTTTACTTTATCCACGAGAAATTTACGAGCTGATTCCCTCGAATTGGAAAAGTGACGTAGGGTGTTTACGAATAAAAGTGAACAAATACTGCAAATATGAAAGTAGAGCTCGTATAAGTGAAGAATGCTGTCTTCACAAGCAAAAAACCACAAGGACGATAGAACGAAGAAGCGGATTGAAGACTATTACATCAAGGAAATCGGCGAGGAAATACTATCAATTGTAAAAAAACTATGAATGATAAAATAGAAGCCTGTATAATACTTCGAAATTGGCATAGACAACATTCATATCAAAGGAGAGTGATAGTAAATGATAAAGCGAGGTCAAGAACTAGAGATTTTCGATACAACTACAATGCACAGAGAAGGATGCAGAATAGATCAAGAATGCAGTTGTGCAAAAAATAGAGAAAACAGAGGAAGATATAAATATTAGGTATATACTTGATGATGTCGAAAAACTAGATTCACACCAGGAACTGTCTCCTATTTAATGCAAGAGTAGTAGTTTGTAAAGCGAATTATGTTAAATGGTCAACCAATGGGCGCCTTGAGATTTGCAGATTTGACAAGCTAAAAATAAGTCAATATATAAAATAGATATTCCTCCACAGTGAAAACGAACAGCAGACACAAAGATATCCCTCAAATTCTGCAGAGATGTACCAGAAAACCACTTTGATACCCTAAGAAACATATCAACAATTTACGCTATAAAATTATAGGGGCAAATGCCCAATGGCCTATGAGAAATCATATTTTTTCCTAGCAAAGTTTAGATAGAAGATGAAAGAAAAGTCTGCAACATTCTAAAGATGTTGTAGTAAATGTTTTGTCCATCTTCAGTTTCATTGGCATTTTGATACTCAGGGCGATATTGGACTAAAAAACAACTGTCATACACTTAACAGCGTTTTATCTGACATCCACATCAGGCCAGTGTTAATGAAGCACTGATACATATTAACAATGCCAGACTTGTTGATAAGCCAGATATAAACAAGGGATATCGCCAAACACAAATAAAAAAGTGAGACGAACATTTAGATCCCATGTCAATATTATTGATACATCATGATGCTGTTAGAACTGTATATCACCCGAAAAACCTTTCAACAACCGATGAATTAAGTTCTAGAAGGTATGGAGAGACAATGAACGAAGTCTGTGGTTATGATTGGCAAAGTGGACATAAAAGAATGTTTTATTTGCGGTGCGAATGCGATAGACAATAAATAAATAAATGCACTGCCAGTAAAATGATATGGAGAGTTGCAAAATTATCTTTATGGTGCCATGAGATTGCAATAAAAGAATGGTGAATAGAAAAAAACAGCACAACTGGAACACAAACCATGAAAATCAAGCTTTGTTAAATATGTTAGAAGATAAAATAATTGCCAATAGTGCTTCTAGTATGAGGATAGGAAGTGCTCTAGCACGAAAAAAACAGAATCAACCATACTGAAAAACTTAAATAATATCGAATCAGATCATACTATGCTGGGAAATAAGCCTTAGTTTTAATATTAATCAAGGTTTATTCATGTTATTCTATGATTTCAGATCTGTGTGAAAACAAGTGTGAGAATATTCTACCCAATGAAAATTCATTGAATGATAGAATAGGCTGATTGAAAAATATTAGGGAAAGTCAACCCCATATTAATTCATATGGCAGGAAAGAAAACGAATACACCGACAATTTTTTTAGATTATGATCCATACAAAAGAATGAGACAGAATAACAGAAACCGAGTTCAATTTATGGCAACATGACATAAGTAAAGTAAAGTGCTCAGGAGGTAAACGACCGTGAAAAACGACATTCATACTGTGCATATTCAGGTATCTCAAAACTGTATCAAACCATAGAAATATTGTGGAAGTAGAGAATTAAAAAAACCTGATTATTGGGAAGGCGGAAATGCAGCGAGTTCATAAGAAAACAAGTAGGAACCAATATGTCTTTTGAAAGAAATCTAACTCTACAAAGGGATTGAACATATGTAGTATCCTTGTATCGGAGTTTTCAAACCTTCGAAGCGGCAACATAGGTGGGGATGATGCTATGTATGAACTGTCATAGATTTACAAGGTCATTTAGCATGAAAAATCAAGCTGGAGGGTATGATAGCAAAAAAATTAACGGACAACATTAGAGAATATTGACTAAAAGATGCAAAACATCAAAATAGTATATGAAATGAAAGCTGATGATGTACAGTGATATCCGACACCGCCTATAATTTTTATAGAGAAAACAAGACGGTAGTAAATCTCCAATCCCTGGCCGATAAAGGAAAACCCGACACCATCCTAACCATAACATAAAAATGAATCCGGGTAGATGACATTCTAAATACCGCAGAAACTCTGACAATGAGCGATCAAGACAGTGTACTTTAGAAGCAAAATATCTTCTATGAGTAACTACCATCATACAAGATTGATTCATAGGACAATCTCTTTACGATACTGCAACATAATCGATAACCAAAATTTCATTGTGCCAATTTTTTTGGTAAGTAAGATTCTAATGGCATTCTATTCATGTTATCTCAATCAAGATTGTTTTCATTTTCTTGCTTGACTAAAATATTTCTACCAGTGCACGGCTATTTGCGGTAGAGATTCTTGCACGGAATACAATGTTCCTTAATTTTGGCTTCTATGTCCTTATACACCACGATTTGTCATTGTGTTTTCAGTTTCTCTCCAAAGTATGTTGTGCATGTATCGTATTCACGACGCACTATTAATTATCTCTTTCTCACCTGAATAAAATTTGCCCTTACTATATGTGTACAGCATTATATTATCTACCATGTTTTGAATTTGCTACAACACGATTTGATACCTGTTCATATAGATTGTTTACGATGATCCAATGCCACAAGTGGCTTTGTACATCGTTCTATCAAAGAAGGCTGTCTCTAAAAGATGCATCAGTGTAGATATCTAACATTAAAATATCCATAAATTATGTTGTAAGAATAGTGTTTTAAAAATATTCTTTCAGCCGACTTTACTGACCATAGAGATTTTTGTAGCTGTAAATATTTATTCACCGATGTGTTCAACGCACCGATTAGAAGAATCCAGTTTTCGACTGAACCTCAAACATGAAGACATAATCATAGTAGAACCTGTCTTTATTTACAGTTGTTTGGCAATGTTTGTGCGTAAATATTTCGCATAATTTTATTTTCGGTTCTCTTAGTCAATTTTAGAGCATCAGCAACTAGTATCGTGATCAAGTTATCGTTTCCTATATTCACCAACTAATCATCGCTGTCGCGCAGTCAGGGCATTTGACAATATTCAATACTTGCGATCATATGCACAATTCGACGAAGTTTATACTTCCTGTGACAACTAGTTGTTCAATGAAGAATAATATACAGTTGCCACGATTTTCTCGGATGCGTATTATGATATATTGTCATGAGCAATTTTCGAATATCCTTTTCTATAAAGCTTGTCAACCTACTAGAACTAGTCAATAATATGCACAAACGAACTTTCTTAGTGTGTTAGCACACATCATGACTTGACTCTTGGATCGATCACGCACAAAATACTACCGGATGCTTCAGTCGGCTTTTGACACATTCTTCAAGCAAGTAACTGTTGTTGCTGGGATATGCAGATTGTTTGGAAAATTTAAGATGAATGTACCCTACTATCACCTCATCCTGAGGTTATTAAAAAATTTATTGTTCCCTAGATCACACTACCGCTGGTAAATTCTATAGGTGTTTATCTTTACTAGCTCGGTTTTGAACAAATCTATGACATGTAATATTCATTTCTCATTATTCACTGTGCAATGGGTGCTTTCCTCGGTAACTATTATTTGGCATTCCACAGTCTAACAGCTTGTAAGCAACACGAATATTCAAGGATGGATCATTGAGAGAACGAGTTCGCATACTGATTTTAAAATTATTTAAGCCACCCTTCTCTTTTTCATGCTGTTTAGAATCGTGTCATCTATTATTCCGATGTTGAGATGTTGTACAAGATTATTCTTGATAGGCCTCGGAGTCCATCATGGCATTCTTACGAATCAGCTTGCTGTTGAATAACTAAATTTGATTGTTCTTGGTGTAGCTGCTAATATCTGGATATTTTTTCTCTCAATTAATGCAAGATATTCGAGTTTTGACTGCTTTTGTCTTGATACTATTTTTCTCAGCTTATAGTAAACAAACAGCAATTTTGAAAAACAGTAACAAATGTATCATGCTGCTCAATCGACTGTCTGTGGTTTTGATCACATGTTGATCGGACATGCTGTGCGATCGACAATCATAGGTGGTTGTTAGAATCAGAGTGTGTTTAATATTTGCGACTGGTACAATCCACAGTGCATTGGTTACTTGCAAGATGTCTGCACTTGTTGCCACTATCTATATGATAGCAGACTGATACAATGAGAACAGAGTGTTTGGCAGACATAGTTCACTTATGCGTTGAATAGCTATCGAATTGCGTTTCATGTCATCTATTTCGTTAATACTAGACATAAATGGCTGTGTTAGTGCATGTTTAGCACCCTTGTTCATTTTAGCAGATTATATTTTGTACTTCCTAATGAATTTTCGAACATTAAAGCATGCTCAATTTGTAAACATTATGTCTAGTACCCTTTCTTTCCCTATATCTACATGAACAATACTATTCGATATTCTACACATAGG
>NW_007360638.1:0-1898 GCF_000192795.1 Vavraia culicis subsp. floridensis | reverse complement strand
AAATTTGGATTTGTTAGTGGTCGTCCCTGTTCTTCTCGTGTTGTGTGGGTTGTCTTTCCCAAAGATTGATAAGTGATTTGTTCAACAACATTTGCACTGTCCCGATAATGTAAAATCTATTGCTCATTAAAAATAAGCTCAGCTGGTTGGCTTTTCACCAAACCGTCCTCCTGGCCTGGTTGATTGAGCTTAATGATACAATATATATGCTTATTATTGCATCTTTCTGAGTGTCTTTGTGCGGTTTAAATTCCTTTTCACGTTATGCGCCGGTACAGCCATTTAATAATGGACTGTTTTGCTGCAAATCATTCTCCGATATGTTCTTATACGGGTTGTCACTTCGTTTGATAGTTTTCTTGAAAAGGGTTTTGTTACATCTCTGCTTCTGGATCAATACAATTTTATTCATTTTGTTCAATTATAGATTGAATAGTGGATATTGTTTTATCTATAGAATGGTTTTTTGCTTGTTCTAGTAATACTCGGTTTAGCTTTTATCAAGATCTTCTTTCATCTGTTTTTGTCTACTCCTTCTCTTTTCCTGCCTTAATCCTAAAACTATGTGTTTAACCAAACCAAGTTCAGTTTTTATGATTGTAAAAATGTTTTTCGTCCTTCACACACTTTTTAGTTCTGCTCGGGTAGCATCTGATGTATTTCCGTTTGTATTTTACTCCTCAAATTGTAGGCCCATAGTATCTCCTAATCACTCTCAGTTGCAAGTTGTGTTTATTGTAGATAGAACCATTTTTGTTATATTCTATTCGCTGCTATCATGCGAATTGACTGTCAATTTGTTTTGTTTGCGAGCTATCTCTATCAAATATTATTTACTGTCTCATACATATAGAATATGAAGTTGTAGCGGTAATCTCATTTGGATAATGGTCTGAAATGTCATATTGTGCCTAGATAGATGTTAACGATATTCACATTGTACATTGAAATTTTATACAAATACAACGAGTGAACATCAGACATACTGCGAATCGTGTTGATGGCCTAAATTTGATGAAACTGCCATCCCACACGACCTTGATAGCGATTAAGCAATTAGATTGGTATGTTGTCCTGATCACTGCGCGAAGATTTTCTAACATTTTCTATTTCAATACTCTCTACCAATTTGTTCTCTAATATTGCAAAACTCAGAGATCATGATGTTATGTGGCATAATATGTAGACATGTGTAGCTGAGACAACGACTTATTTTTATATTTTGGTTGACAAGTGCGCCAGTTAGGTATAAAATGGTAATTTCATACTCATTAACCCAAAATAGCCGCTAGTTCTTACGTTCAGGATAAGATATCTTGTACTTTGACAATATTAGCTACTTGAATTTGATAGTGATGTAACTGTGGATGTGGATTTTGTAAAATATTCTTCAGGAGTATCTCTTGGTGTATGCCTATCATAGATCTCTCTATCGAGAAAACATTTAGTTCCTTGATTTTGTTCACCAATATATACATTAGAAGAGAAACTTTTACTGAGACATTATTGCAATTCATTGATATTATAGGTCGACTAGATGCATCCTGTGTTCGTCTTAGCGTAACAAACATTGTTTAGTGTTCTCTAGAATTCCTTTTGTTTATTCCCATATGTTTTATAACTGGTAGAGATATTATGTTGTGTGATTCCTTCCACTATTTAAAAGTGCAATGCGGTAAATAAGACATTTGGTGTTCCGAAAGCCGACAAATTTCCAGTTATTAGTTTCATGATAACCAGGAATATGATACGCCCCGTATATTATTATTGAATTACGTCGTGTTCTCCTTTAACTGTTTTTTGTGATACCCATTTTCTACTCCAAATGATTGATTTATGAATTTGATCAGCATAATTCCTTTTTTTCAACAATTTTAGATCGGAAGCGGAAAATCTAA
>NW_007360637.1:57667-68945 GCF_000192795.1 Vavraia culicis subsp. floridensis | reverse complement strand
CAACACATTAATACGTAATTATCAGGCATGTACTAGCTGATGTATCTATTGCAGTACTCTAGTACAGACATTATAATCTTTGCCACAACTTTTGTTTACGTAAATAGAAATGTTTACTTAAGTTGTTGTAAATTGCGATATCGGTTTTTTAAGGAATCAATATTGGTGTTAAACATGGGTAGAAGTGATTCACGGCAGTTAACACTTTGAAAAATACTTGCCTAATAATAATGCCTTCTTACTTGATATTACTCAGAGACACTCTTGAGAAGCTAAGGGTGCTGAATGAATTGATTATCAGCCACATTAGCACCTATGAACAACAGTTAAATCAGCACAAAGGATGTTTCAAGAGTAAGATCAAACGATTGAGATGTGGTACAAAAGATCGTTTAAAGATGACGTAGAAAAAGTTACGCGGGAAAAGCGTACCAAACTGTACATATTTTTTTATATTTTCATACAGATAGCTTAGTATTCATTTTTACTTTGCCCCTATATCAAACGATCTCACCAGCCCCCCATGGACTACGACCACCACTCAGAGAGCTCAAACACTGAGACTGTAATAATCAAGGAGCGCCCGCCATCACCGCCGAAAAAAAGCAGCAGGCGTGTTACCTCCTCTTTGATGACTAAATACGAGAAGACGCGTATAATTGGCATGCGAGCGATGCAGTTGTCAATGAATGCACCACCGCTTGTTGAGATTGAGGGTGAGACAGATGCCCTGCGAATTGCTGAAAAGGAATTTTACGCACGTAAAATACCTTTTATAGTGAGAAGACGCCTTCCTGATAATACATATGAAGATTGGAGTATTAATGAGTTGGTCTATCCTGACGAGGAAATAGATTTTTCGAGGTATGAGATGAAAGGGTAGGAATCTACCAGGATTACGTATGCTCTGTTGCATGACGGTTAAGAAAGAGATGTGGTGCGGAATGATTAAGTAAAGGCCTCTAAATTATGAAAGAATCTGCCAGAGAATGGTTTATTTAACGTTGATGCAGTAGAAAAAAGTAAACAAATATCATTTGTATTTAAGGAGGAACTTGACGTGAAGAGGCAGTAATTTTAGCGATTATAATCTTAAATTGAATAAGACGATAATTGCAAACGTAAGTAAACGGTCCTACAAGATATAAGTGAAGTGATGAGTAAATTTTGTATTTACCTAAGTGAGCGGTCTACTAAAAAAATTATTTAACCCCTTCAAAAATAAAAAAGTTATATTTGGTATTTTTAATGGAGTAGAAGGCAAAATATTATTATGCTTGCTATCCTTGCAGCTTATCAATAAGTACCGATATTTTTGTTCTTTTTTTTAATTTGATACTTTATTAAGCTTATTTAAGAGACCATGGTGTGGGATCCTATCACTATGTTTTATCGCCTTTTACATTAAAAGTACATTTATTCCCTCACATACCAATAATGTTCATGCAAACACACTTATTTGGTTTGCTAGGACCTACCGTGACCATTGATCTTTGATTCGTAGAACTATGTTTTGTTCAATTCAGTTTTCAGGATATTTGTTTGGCCACTTTCCAACGAACGTATAACTAACTAGGTATGGTTTTCAGTCAATTACTAATTTTTTAGGTCCTAACAAAAATGCACAACAGGAGAAGGTGAGTAAAACGGTAACATCGGTTAAATAAAGTGATTTGTAAATAATCAAGTTATTCTCTGTTTTATAAACAGAAATAGTGTGGTTAGTATGCGCTAGAACATCAATGCACTCATAAGGGATACCAGTGTTGGACAAATCTCGATCTGCCGAAAGCGACTGCCTATTTTTATTGTCTTGCTGTACCGCGTAACAAAATACGTGTAGGTAAACGTAGAAGAATGGTATGACATGCTTTTAGCTAGAGAATCACAGGCTAAACCCTAAAAATTATGCACAGAGGACTGGTGCATGACGATAAAACTGCAATTTGTTCCATTTTCAAATATTTTTGTACGTTATACCAGTGCTGATAAATATATGCCTAGTGTATAATCAAATAGCATCTTTAATAACAAAAACGTGCTGTTCTCAGAATAACCGATGAACAGGTTTCTGCTCACCTGTGCGAGAGAAAAATTAAAATACAAAGGAAAGCATTTCGGTGGTGTAACTAACCGGCCAACGAGGTAAAAACATTTTAATGTCAAAAATTAAGTTCTGTGCCCCAATTCTGCAATGCACAATTTCATTTATTCCAATATTTCATCAAATTATTTTTTAATTTTTTGTCTTGACCCCCAAATGGTCCGACGAATAGAATCTAATGCGAACACCACGTCCGCAATCATGAAAAAACAGCCAGGAAAAGTTAAAGAATTGATGAACAGCCAGCTGAAACCATTTATAATAAGCCCTGTGCACGTGCTCATTATCTCACTGTTATTTATAGGAACTGTTTTTGTGCTGCACCTTTACGCGAGATTCTCACCAGGAACAACTTCGTTGCAGTTGGTCATTGCTTTTGCTGTTTTGATATTGAGCGTTTTTGCTTCGTATCAGTTAAATAAACGATTGTGATTGTGTTCACGATTTACTTTGTTCGTTTATCTGTGTGTTATTCTTGCTTTGGTCCTTGCCCAGCCCGGCGATCTAACCATATTATTCTATACATGGATTAATTTGCTAATCATATGTTAAAAATTCGCTTATGACGTGCAATAATTGATGATATGGTGAGAATCAGGCATTTTTTACGAAGGATCGTTTATTCATATTCTCATATTGCAGCACCTAAACAACACACTTTTCCGGTCCGCTGGGAGGAGGAACCGGGTATTCCCTATACATCACGCGTTGCTATCAATGCATCGATAAATGTCTCAAACATTCGTGCCCAGAAGTAGGGATTGCTCATTTTTTAGGTTTAAAATTTTTAGAGAGTAATAGCCGGAGTTGCACGGAAGTACAGCAGGAAAACATCTTTGTAGTTGCTGACAACACAAGCAAATCCATCAAAAACACCACCCACCATGAATCGCAAACATAAACTCGATCAACACCATACAAAACGTTTCCGAGTCTTACCAAAACACTAGTGATAGATGCATCTGAAAACAACGAATCAAGTCGATCACAAAACGGTCTTCATTATAAACACGTTTATTCCATCGTGGCTATCACCTTGTCAACACGCGACTTCCATCTAATGAACTGTTCCTTCATATTCATCAGCTCCTTCTTAGTGACGGTTTGCAAAGAAATGTGCGAAATGGTGAGACTGTCGTTAGCACCATCTATCGTTCCTCTTATTAACTTCAACCCCAGTGCTTTGATGATCAATCTAAGCACAACGACCCTTTCCAATTCCAAATTATTGCACAGCTCAGAAATTGACACCGTATTTTTGTTATAACACAGGTCCAACATTTTAATGATGTAGGTCTTCTGAAGCACAAACTCGTAGTTATCTATTTTGCAATTCTTAATATACTTGTAGTTTCCTTCCCTTACTGCCCTGAAATATTCCGGCTCATCCTCAAAAGCTGGCAAATTGAAAATGTTCGGCGCAAAAATCGAATACTCTATCATTTTCTCCATATTCCTTTGTTTTTTGGCATAGTAGTAGGCTTCATCGTAGTTTTGCACCTTTTCGTAGTATTTTAGCGCCAGCCCATTAAAATGCTTTTCCTGCTCCCGGGTTAACTTCATGTTCTTGAATCCGTACACCTTCTCCTCAATACTAATGCCTCTCTCGAGTTGTATATCTGCCAAAACGATGTCGATGAGGACCAACGACTCATCGTGCTCATCGGTCTTCAGAACCGATTCGCCGATCTTGTCCCTCAGCTGGCTCAGGACCTCAAAGCGTGACGAGTAATTTTCCGTAATATCTATTGTCGTAGTCGTTAGTGAGAATGGATGCATTTGCGTTGCTATCGGCAGCACAGTCTTCAAAAACTGTTCAATTAGCTCAGTGGTAAGGCACTCCCTGTCCATCGATTGCAGGTAGAGATAAGCATTGTACCATTTTCTCTGTTTGAGCAGCTCCGTGAGGGTTTCCATGAGGGGCTAGGATGTGGAAATATTTATAAAATGGGTGAATGAAAAATAAATTAATCAGAGAAAAGGACGAGAAGGTGGTGCTGAACTTGGCAATTAAGAGTGTAGCGGTTATATATAAAACGCTTTATTGGTGGGCACAGCACCGCAATCGGCAATTATTTTGCCATTGAGTATAAACAATACTCTTCTTTGGTGCATGAGCACGCGTCTTTTTCTCCGTTGTATCGTTTGAAGTCCATGGGCGATAAAAATACCTCATCATCCTTGGAAATGTTCTGTGTGGCAACCAGAAGTACCTTGTAATTTCCCATTCGTGCAAAACCATCCAAGCTTTTCTTGAAATTGATCTCTTTGTTCTTCGCTATTCTGATCTTTACGTTATTTCTGCACTTCCTTTTTGCCAAATTTATTTCGCTCTGCTGATCGAAAGCAACTGCGATGTCCAATTTAGGATCGAAATACACCGTGCCGTCTTTCGGATCTTCTAACTCTTCTTTCAGCATTATGTGGCCTTTCAGTTCGCATATTATAGTGTTAAATCCGCATTTCTCACCAACCAGCAAGCTCTTGTTCCAGCGTTGTTTCTTGTGGAACCCTCGTGCTTTTGCCTCCTTTCTAACAACAGTCTTGTACGCATACTCGCTTAAATTACCGTATTCTTTAATATCAAGTCCATTAAGATACATGAACGCCTTGTCGGAAATACTCCACATTTTAATTTTCTTGGGTTTTCCCAAAAAATGTTAAAATGTACTTTCAATAAAATAGCGGAATCGCAAAGCATGCAGACTCTTTCCTAACAAGTTTTTTTACACGTTTCCGACATGCAATCATCGCGTTCTGCCATGCACAATACAAACTAGTCATTCTACCAGAATGGCCACAGTATAATCTGAAAACCATAACATTTTTACGCGTCTCCGTTTCACTTCCTTTTGCTCTTCAAATTCAGTTTGGTCCTTTTTCCGCAAGTCTGCAATTAAATCATACATCAACGTTTGAAGGAAACCTTTTTAATTAACTGGGCGGAAGGCACTCTGACATATCCCTAAACACCACATTTATTTATTGATCATAGCGTGAAAAAATGCAGTGTGATAGATATTTGTTACTGGAACGTATGTTTCATCGTACATAAGTTCGTTCAAAAAGGCTGAATATGCAGCTATGGATGTGCTGCTTGAACTGTAAAACGAAAATGTTACCGTTGTCTTTGATTGCCGTATGGCGTTTTGTTTGGGCGGAATCGAATCTGAAACAAAACATTGATTTGATCAGTGTTTCACACACAAATAAAAGCCGGAGTGCTAAACAAAACAATGCAATTCGGTGGAATAGGAATCTCTAATTTACCTAATCAGCACTGCTCCAACAGCACAAAGAAGACGCATTCGTACAATTTGATAATAGCTGGCGCGAGGGGACTGGGAAAGACAACCTTCATGAACAACCTTGTTCGCAAGAAAATATTTAGACGGTCTCTGTACCTCGAGAAAAAGGATGACGGCTTGAGAGAACTACAGTTCATAGAAAACGATATTGTAAGTTCTCCTAAGTCGTATGATATCGGTGACGACTACATCAAATACGATGAGGGCGAGGGCTGGAGTACGACCTGGCTCGAGGAACACAAAGTAACATTCGAACTTACGTTGGCTCAGATATTCGAGCGAGGTATAAGAGTAAACTTTTCTGCGCTGGAGGTAGGCAATATAGGCGATTGTATCGACAACACAGATGCTCATATTCCCATCATAAACTACATCAATAGAAAATACAAAGAATACTACGAGAATGAGCGCAAATACAGGCGTGATGAGATTATTGACACGCGTATTCACACCTGTCTGTACTTTTTTGAGCCAGCAGGTCATTGGATACGCGAAATTGACAAGAAAAATATTTTGGAGATCAGCAAGATCTGTGTGGTCATACCTGTAGTAGCACGCAGCGACATGTTCACGATGGAGGAACGGGAGATCATAAGAACTAACTTCCATAAAACGCTTGAGGATGAAAAGATAGGTCTCTACAGGCACCTGCAGATTGTTCCATTTTTTGTTGTAAGCAACCACATAGATGAGTTCGGAATTGTTTATGAGCGACAATACATGTGGGGATCGGTGCAAGCCACCAATAAGTACATATGCGATACAGAGGAGCTGAGGAATGTTGTTATCAGGGACCAGATGCTGTACGTGATCGAGGAGTGCGATAAGTTCTACAGATTATATCGGAATGCCATTCTTAAGGATGATCTGATGAAATATGTGAAAACAGAGGCTAAAGTCAAGAATTACGAGCAAGAAGAGTTCGATAAGTTTTTGTTGGAGTGGTCATGCGATCAAGAGATGTTGTTAGATTGAATAAAGTAATCTTTCTGTAATACAAATCCATAAAACATTCCACAGCAGTGCACAACCACTTTCGCATTGTACTCTGTGCTGTTGTATTGAATCTTGAACATGGAAAAAAAAATTCGTTCGACGGGACGAATACCACGATACATTTAAAAAAAGAAATTTTTGAACACGCTGCTCTTCCCAAAAGAAGTTTTCCTCTTTGGTCTAAAAAACAGCGCTGAATAAAAAATGCTCAAAAATTCTTGTTGTCACGGTGCTAGATTAGCTTTTCTAACGTAAATTAAACGCTCACATTCACCTGCTCACCACGAACATGCTTTATACGTGTATTTGTTCCGTACTCTCTCACGAAAATTAATGTGTAATTTTTTCATAAAAAGCAACAATCTGAACACCTCATGATAAATTCATTGCAATTTATGATCGTAACCATGAGCGTTCTTTAAGTGCCGTTTAATATCGAAGAGCAATCTTACAAAAAATTGCTAAAGATAGATTAGAACGATTTGATTTGGTGTGGATGGAGCCCATGATAAAACCTTTCAATTAATACCGCAGTAAATCCTTGTTTTAAAGAAAATAATGGTGATTTTGCAGTAAAATAAGGCTTGATCTTCATTAAGAACTGCATCACCGGATTGACCATTTTCTGGACGGTTCAATGGCCCTGTAAGTTAGATGATAGTGAACCAGCATGTTACTGAGATGTACACGGCTCTCAGCAGATAAAAATAGGATAAAGAACAGAAACCACGGATCAGGTACCTGTACCGCATCTCTATGAGTTAGCTGGTACGATGTTCTCGAAGGAAACCTCGTTAAAGACTGATAAATACTAAGCGACTCAGCTTTACCACATAAGAAACAAAAGCAAAGGGTAAAAATGTCACATCAAGGTACCACAATCTCTACCTGCTACTTTTTAAATACGTTTTAATTACCTTTGCTAACGATAGTCGCATCAACCATCAACAGCGCAGATACTGCGTTAAAACTCGCCTTAATCATGTTGCTCTTGACGAGCAGCGGCTCAAGCACTCCATCCTCAAGCATATCGCTCGTGCCTCTTTTTATATTGACACCACTGTGGTTTTTGTCGTTCGAGTGTTCGTATCTCAGCTGCTGTATGATCTCGATGGCGTCTTGACCGAAGTTCTTGGCAAGCTGGTACGGGATTATCTCAAAGGCCCTGGCAACTGCTAAGTACACCAGTGCAGACTTCATGGCTATACTTTTTCCCTCTTCACGAACATATTTCGACAGTTCCATCTCTGTTGAACCACCGCCAGTGACAACATTCTTGTTCCTCAGGGTTCTCTTAACAACCATCACCGCATCATTGACACTACGCTCCACCTCATTCAGAACATCCTCACCAGGTCCCCGTATTATCAATGTGTACGCTTTCTTTGTTCCTCCGCTGAGATAATTGTACCGCAGTTTGCCCACCTGCTTCTCCTCGAAGAGCGCACACGTCCCATAAATCTTCAAAAAGTTGGTGGAATTGTATATTTTACCTCCGCAGGCGTTAACAATCCTAAAAAGATCTTCTTTGGCGACACGACCTGCACAGAATATGTTCTTTCTCGCGAAATACTGCGTAGCATAATCACCTACCGGCAAAGAAGACAGAACAACGTTCGCTCCCGTATCGATAATCCTATCGAGCTTGTCCCGCACAAGCTTCCACTCCGCATCCACTATTGCCTGGTAGTCCTCAACCGATTTCAAACGCACTTCACAGTTCTCTCTTTCCTGCTTCCACTCAAGTTCAACATTCAGGCAAATTATTTTTGGATTCTCAATTCTTTTCGGTTGCTGCTCATAGCCCGCGTACGTAAAGCATTTTTCAAAGGCAACGCCATCAACCATCTCTGAATCACTGATAGATCCACCGCTCACCTTCTTTATTCCAACCAGCCTCGTATCATCGATGTCTTCTATCTGTTTGAACGTGTTTACGATCATATCTGCAAATTTGCATTTGTCGTATTTCAGGATCTTGGATGTAAGGGATGTCTGTGCCATGCTGTAGAACTGATCGTCATTGAAATCAATTTTGCAATCCCGCAGTCTCTCGAGACACTTTCCTTGTATTTCCTGCAGCGTATTTTTTATGAACTTGATGTCTAAACTGTCTTTTATCAGTGGTTTAAGCTGCTCAAGAATGCTGCATGCGAGTAACACCACACTCGTTGTGCCGTCGCCAACCTCCTTGTCCTGCGACTCAGAGATAGCGGCCAGTAATCTGCCGGCAGGATGTTCAATTTTCATATTTTTTAGAATCGTAGCGCCATCGTTTGTAATCAGAATCTCGCCGTTCACAAGGAACATTTTATCGCGGCCGTAAGGCCCCAGCGTGGTTTTAAGCGAGTCTGCAATCGCAGCCCACGAGTCGATGTTCGAAAGAACTTGGGGAGTACCCTCGCGGGTGTCCTGTGTTTCAATCGTGTTTACTTGAATTTCTTCCATAACTTAGGGTGCACAAATTTTTTAATTTTTAGGATTGCCCATCTGTGGTACACTATGCCGAGAAGAACTAAAACCACCAAAATATTTTTGCTAGCCATATTTTGCGTTGGCAGGCATGTTTGATTACCCTAATTGTGAACCTTTGACAGAAGTATAATTCATAGTAGTGCTATACACAGCAATTTTATTGAAAGAATGTCTGATTAAGCCACACAAACGTGTTTAATAAGAGATATCGTGGCATTTAATTTTATTATTCAGTTCAGCACACTGGAATGATGACATAATCATATATCCAGATATGCGCAGCTATTCGTATGCCGATAAATTAGTTAATCGTATAAAGAGAGTACAACATGATATAGCAGATGCAAGGAATGAAATAGTACTTCAAACATCAAAGTTATGTTGTTTGTGTGTAGAACAAGTCCATGTTTAGCAAATTCTTGGAGCTAAGGTGGTGAATTGACCCTATCTAGAAACATGATAGAAGAATTGTGGTAGTTTAAAGGCCGGTAACAACTAACAATTGCAAATATTGCGGTACAATTGTTGAGAATGATCAGTGTTATGAAGTGCATCGCCGGTAATTATTCATATGGTACCACATAAGGAACTTGGGCACCTGAACAATTACTACGGTCGTTGCCAAGGCAACAATAATTGCCAAAAAATGGCCCTTTACGTCAAAAATATATAAATTGTTTTTTTACAACGATAATTACACCAATTTGCAAATAAATCCTGATCTTCTCCACAAGAGTGCTCTGTAAATAGTCTGATAACCAGCATTTTTTACATTTTTAATGAGTCTTCATAGTTCATTAACAAACTTTGACTGGCTCTTAACCAAAAGGACTTACATTAACGTAGTCTATCTCAGGAAATAGAAAAATTATCAGAGAGAAAATGTAAAGGTATCACCATGGGAGAGTTTAGTGAATGCTGAAGGGTGTGCACGCCACGCGAAAGCGGATGCGTTCCAGAAAATAGCGAATGATTATAAACGATCAAAGATCTATTTTAACTGCTAAAAAATTATTTCCTAGTAAATTATTCCCTGAAACATATTTTTGATTTTTTCACAAAAATGAGTTGCACGATTGATACTTTTTAACTGCACACATACTTCATTTATAGTGGTAGATATACACAGCTTGTACAAAAAGAATGTCCTAACAAAGACTTAGGTCTTAGGAAAGGTTAATTTAATTTTTTAAATTCTTCTTTCAATTTCTTCACGTTTTCATTGACGTAATCCAACGGAGTATCGACCACCTTCCAGTCAATTTTCAGACAGTTCACTTTGTCTATGCACGGCACGATATGGAAATGAACATGTGGCACGCTCTGTATATGGCCGTTGTTCTGCAATATGTTAAACTTTTTTATTCCGAGCAGCTTAACGGCTTTCCATATCGTGCGCATCGCATGTGCCACGTCTTCCTCTTCACAATCGTAGAGGAACTCGCCATGTTTGACAGGTATGACCAACAAATGGCCTTTTGACAAAGGTCTTATATCAAGAATGATAAACACCCGTGAATCCTTATACAGCACGTTCATATCTTTTGAGTAAATACTGCAAAATATGCATTCGCTGTCCATCCTGGGGGCCTGGTAAAAATTGCAATAAATTTGCATAGAGCACGCACTTATCGAGTAGAAATCACTAAAGTTTCTCATTTGGTATTGAAGAGAATTGTTGCGTAGGTTTCAATGCACTAATTGGTGTATTTGCGCTACCAAACCTCATTTACTATCTTTTGTTCACCATAAATTATGTAATTTACCTGTTTTAATACAGAATTTACGTCAAATCTCATAAATGCGTTGGAAATGTTTTTGCATTCACTTATCACAGACATGAACAACGGAAAGTCGGTGTTGAAGCCATTAACAAAGCTGTCATGGTAATAATCGCTGAATTTGTCTGAGCCGTTGATGAACTCAACTTTATTTTAATTCTAAACATTGCTGTGCCAGTTGTGCTAATCACAGTCTCTCCTTTCATCATGGCAATGAATAGTCGTTGATCTTTGACTTAGGTAGATGTCTGTAGAGTCTCACTCAGAGAGGCATTTATTACCGTATGATACTATCAATTTCTATTGTGATCAATTTTTGATGAATTAAAGGATCTTTTGTCCATATTTTCATTCAAGACCAGCAATCATAAGCTGGCACTTGTTGTTCTGTGGGCATTTCTCTTTTTGTATACCCACCTGACTTCAAGGTTATTCGGTACCTACCGTTAAGTTCACTGGAGCACGCCTATAACAGTCGAAATGTCTGATAATTCTTCGTGTAGAAGTGCTGCTGACGCCATACAGTGAAACACATGTGTCAGCCACTCCTTTGATGTTAAAAGCCGCACAAGCGGGAGTGCCACATCTCGCATCTAAGAGCTGAGTGTGTTCTT
>NW_007360637.1:0-57240 GCF_000192795.1 Vavraia culicis subsp. floridensis | reverse complement strand
CGAACATAACCGGAATAAAGCAACCTTTGAACAATTCGTTGATATCACAGGTACGCAAAGCCGATCCAAACTGTACATGACAGCAGGATCTAGCCGCTCTGAGGCAGAGGAAAGACAAGATGAACTAATATGACTTTACTAACAAACCTAAATCACAAGCATCGACTCCACTAGCACACACATCCGAAAATGTCCTTGATATATCTCCTAACAACACTGTACAACCTTTTTTAACCTTCTGTTTGTTGCACATTCCTCAAATCACGATGAACCCCCCAGTGTGTGCTGGAGAGCGATTCTTGATCAACTCCACATGTAGCTAAGAAACCGCCTTGCTACATATATGTACGTCGAAACAAAACAGCCAAATATAAACGCGATAATAAAAAAAAAACAGTTATTCTACAATTAGTAGTGCTATTACAGTCAATAGAGTCATTAATCCTGGTATCTCTGGGTTTGTTTCTTTCGTTCCCTGCATGCACATAATTCAGAAAACCTAATATTACCAGCAACAGATTAAATAACGAACTCAACAACATGTGCAGGCTGCATCACCTGTATTTATTCTTTTTTACCGATATTAAAGTTATGACATTATCATTTTAGAACAGGTTAGAAGTTTTTACTTTTTTTTCATGATAGCACGGCTATCACGGTGCTACAAAAATGTTCTGATCAGCTCTGTAGTTCACAAGCACTTGCACGGTTGTGGTGCATGTTTGAGTAGAGGAGTGAGAATAAAACAATGAAACATTGAAACGAATAATTAATTTAACTGTTCTGGTAGCAGTTGTTGCACTGGTCCAAGATTGTGGAAGTGTTTTACACTTTTTCAATTCTAAGCTTAGTTGATTCACCGCGGTAATCGCAATTTCTTTTAATCATGTCATTCAGCTGTCATCAATCCCAAACTGCATCCCGAATACAACGCTCTATGTGCATTTTTTACACAATTCATTCGTATTCTCAGCACCTTCTCAATCATTAACTGCTCTGTGAAGTATTCCTTTATCAGGACATCTTTGTGATCAACCTGAAAGAGGTGTTCTCAAAACATTACAAATTGTTCTTTTTTGTCATAACAAAAAACACCAGTTTCTTTATTTGGTTGCTTGATATTAGCACTTGTGTCTTTATCACTTCGTGATTTAGAAGAGATTTAACGATGTGCTAGTGTAAAAAAAGAATGATAGGACACTGTGTTGAAGATGCGTGTAATGCTCGTTAATAGTGCAAGAAGTAAATACTTTATATCATCAGTTTTAGATTTTGTGGTTCTAAGATGGTTTTCGTTCTCGTGCTTTATGTTCAAACCATGGTATTAGTGGGATAGACTATGAAAACGGTTGTGCATATGCAGGTCTATGCTGAGTTTTGTGCCAAGCTACGTTTGGTTTTCGCAGAATGTATAAAACTCAAAAAAATTTCGACTGATGTAAATTTTGCTATGGTGCCCTGACGACGCAATCCTGGAAAGCCGCCGTATGCACAGCTAAGCCTGTGCTATGATGGATGTATGAACTACTATTTGTGGATTCAGAAGTTGCACTATTCACGCTAATTTTGGCATGATAATTGAAAAAAATCTTGATTAGACAGGTTGACCAAGAATAGCACATGCGAGTGCAAACATGATCGTAATAAAAGATGAAATATAGCAGCGAATTATCCAATAAAGCTACAGAATCAGTTATAGTCATTAAAATACCATCACATGCCTGATCTGAGAAAATACAAGTAATCATGTTGCTTCGGAACATCGATCCTAGAAGAAAATATATGCGGTGAACGCGATTGATAGGAATTAAGGCACTTCAAAACATTTTTACGGGACGTTTTGCAATAATATCGAGCACAGCACTGATCGTAGCACTGCTGTTATTCATGTTGAAGAGGAAGCGGTTATCAGTTATTCCTTCATTTGCAATGATAGTGCAAAATTTACGAGGAAGATTGTCCAACAAAATGTATGTATGCTGATCAATACCTATGTTTGCGCATTAGCAGCTTTCTATGGTACCATCTCAGATTAAGATGTATCGGTGATTTGGATGTATAAGCAGATGAGAGGAGATCAGACTACAATGCAATAGCAGAGAACGTAATATACAAAAGGCGGATGTAAAACGTGTGTGGTGATAAAATGGGCCCAATGAACGGAATTATTATTTTGGTTTATTGCAAGATATTCCGCACTCATTGGTACAAACCTTTCTTCTGCACCAAAATATTTAAATTATTATTTGGACAGCCGTTGAAAGCGTTCGTTATCTTCAACAACCACCAAGAAATTATTTTCATGGTCCAATTGCATTTACAGATTTGATTATAATTTCAAAAATTCAATATATCAACAATTTATGGCATACGTACCGATAGAATTATAGGACTTAGTAAGATATCACGTTCTAGCATCTAAATTTCTGAATTACAATTAACTAAAACTTGAAATGTGCAATGTTCCACAAAAAGCGAGAAAACGGCGAATTAATTTAAAAATAGAAGCGAACAATAGTAATAAAGGATAGTACGGTCGTATCTAGCCTTGAACACATCTGAATATATTTTATAATTACCTTCTGAAACGGATCCAGAAAGAATAACGAAGAGGAATGATACACTAAGAACTGCAAAATAAAACAAATTAAAAAAATAGTGACGGGTGGCGTATTCTGCATTATTAAATGCAAGGGTACAGGAATAGTGCTAATGAATTGTTACCATGGTATAAACAGGCTCGTTAGCAAGGGGCTAATAGATTCATAGTAAGTGAATTTTTGGAAGGATGTGCATCCGGTGGTGTTACATCAATAACTTGCACAATAGCGGATAAAATAATTACACAGGCACTAAAAATCCGGTGATGACATAATTATCAGCTTTTACCTGGCTTTGTAATACCGTTGGCGTTTATCATCATCCTGCAACATAGCACATGAAATGTTCTTCGACGTACGCTACTCAACACAAATATCGTAGTTATGATGTGACAACATGCGCTACCATATCAAACATATGCTGTTTGTTGGCAGACAATACCAAATAGTTCAGCGTTGAGAAGGCGGAATTACAATATTATAGCTCCTTTCGATGTTTTGTAGAGACATCCTAATCTTTTCCTCATTGAAGATGGCAGTATCAATCAGTTTGTCAATTT
This sequence comes from Vavraia culicis subsp. floridensis, assembly GCF_000192795.1. Classification (NCBI taxonomy): domain Eukaryota; kingdom Fungi; phylum Microsporidia; family Pleistophoridae; genus Vavraia; species Vavraia culicis. Next base: position 54,080 of record NW_007360637.1, on the reverse strand, counting down.
GCTCGGCTGCGACCTTTTCAGTGAGCGAATCCATGATGTACGAAAAGTATTCAACCGCCAAATTTTCGTCGAAGTGGAATGATCCGCCAGCATTAGGAATAAGTTCGGTGTCGGTGCATTGATACACTTCAACATCAATACGAGATTTGTTTAATATGCAGAACGTAATAAACTCCTTGTTTTTTGAGAAAAACGTTGGTTCGAACACGCAGTTAATAAATTCAATGGCCGAATTGAGCAGATGATCGAGGCTTTTTCCATTAAATCTAATAAATACTCTCGTATACCACATGAAAAACGGTCGCTTCTCTCTTAAATTCCTTTGAGGAATATAGAGCAAATTATTTTGTTCTTTCGAATAGGATAGCATGACCTGTATGAAGTGTTTTCTGAAGTATGACCGGTTTTGCATTTTTTCATCGATTGCTATCTCACTCTCAAAAAGCCTATGTCCATATTCACGTAGCGGAAAAACAGATAAACAGTTCTCACCATTGATGGTACATCCGTACATTATAACTACGGTTGAGTGTGCATCTTTATCGATATATTCTGCTGTAATGTCCGCTACTTCTGCGGATTTCAATTTCTTTGTCAACTTCCTATTTCCCACATAAATAATATACCACGTAACAATAAGTAAAATGCCCAGAGAAATGTAAATTGTACAGGAAATAATTAGTGATACTGTCGCCATCGTTGTTAATGATTTATCACTTCCTGTTCTTTTCGAACTCGGGCTATGAACGCCATTGTGTCCGTGTGGACTGCTGTAATGCGCTGCTGGGGATGAATGGCCCTTTGAACCAAAGTTAAAGCTTCCACCGAATCTACCCATTGTTTTTTTTTAGCGAAGGTATGTGATTAAATGGTTGCAAAATATTCCTTTTTTGTTACAACTTCAAAAAGAATTGTTCATACGATTGCAGACCGTAAATATCAATCAAATGTAATTTCTGTATAAAAAAGCAGAACCAGCATCGGAAGCTGCTCAAAACGATGGAAATATCGTTATGGCTACTTTATCAAAAAATACTCATTAATTAATTTGTTGATGATCACAATAAACCACGGTACAAAACTGCTCGCTATGGCGATGTTTTAATGCCAGCTGTTAGACGGTTAAATCGAAGTAAAAGGAACATTTTTTTGGTTCTTGGTAGTTCTGAAAGGCTGTGATTTACTTGGTTGTGATATAAGACATGGAGCGAATTATCTCCAGCTAACAAACACCCTACTCCAAATGTTATTGCTCTCAGATCACTAGTTATTAACCTAGAAGCAAAGTATCTGAGATTGGTGAACAATACCATAAACATCCGCAAAATATTTGCATTTAGATCGAAATTTTGACGATTTTGCCCTTGGTACTGTGCCCATCAGCTATTCGATTACATAACTACTCCTAAATACCACAGCCTTGACAGATACTAAGGCGTATCAAAGAACAAAGCTGCTTTAACATACGTTGTGCAATGGCATATGATGTATTTTTATAGACATCATGGCATGCTATTCTACTATTTAATGTTAACTACCATATCGCTTATTGTAATATGTTCTATGCTGATATACCTCCTTTTTTCGATCTCATCATCGATATCCTCCGCCAAGAGCATCCATCCAATCCCAACATTCGTACAAATGGCGTATTCTATCTTATTACTGGTATATCAAGCTAACTGCGCGTTTCTTTATAAATATGTTTATTAATAAGAATATCACACATTGTACCGTTTGACTTGTCGCCTATGTTTGTTTTGTGTCTTAACAGTTGTTGTGTTTTATTAATCTTGGTTGGTGAAAGTAGTTCAACAAAACAACGAGGTCACCGTGAGAATGAGAACTAACCGAATTAAAGAATATATTTTTGCATATTACACAACTTTTGATCGGTAAAAAGTGAAGATCTATGCAATTCATAATATTGTTGCAAGTCGCCTGTACAAATAATTGTATAGGCCAGCATAATAGAGATGTCTCTGTGGCAGACACATTGATCTACAAATATTTAGAACAAAAAAATTTATAAACTCTATCGAGAAAGGCATTGCCAGGCCATTCTTCGTTTGGCTAGAAATCGGTCTCAGAAAAGCCTTTGAAGTATCGGCAAATATTTTAAATGAAGCAACGATCGTATGTAGCATAAGATGAAGTTGTGATTGATGGAGCACTAACCACAGTTTGATAGTTATCCTGCAGTCATAAGGTTTGTTTGACCACTCCTAAAAAGCTTATCTGTGAAGCGAACCCTGTAAAATGCTGCATGTAGATTTGTTATGCTACAAAATTGCGTGAAAAGGATACAATCTGTGAAGCTCAGTGCTAGTACACCGAGATACAGCCGCAAATGTAAGCTTATTACCTGTATTAAACGAGTTCTTAATATTAAAATAGGTTTGCAGACATCTGTGATAATTTTTGTTTGCAAAGACCATTTCTCAAAGATAACATCCATCAGAAGCGATTTGTCAAAAAACCTGCCGTTGAGACCACAAATTTTTAATTGTAGAGTAGCAACATGTGATGCCATTTGATCACTTAATGCACGGACCTTCTACGGAGTGGAGTCTTCAAGTTAATATCTTTGAATACTTTTTACAGAAAATGATCTATTTGTTACCATATATATAAACAGTGTCATCCTGATCAACGCATTTTTATTGTTCATTTCGATGCGCAGACATTTATCCAAAAGTTCTGCTCAGACTAAAAATGATAAGAAGATTCACCCGTCAATGCCAATCAAACTGATATAAGGAACTTTGTCATCAGCTATGATTACCGCGGTGAATCAACTAAGCTTAGAATTGAAAAAGTGTAAAACACCTCCACAATCTTGGACCAGTGCAACAACTGCTACCAGAACAGTTAAATTAATTATTCGTTTCAATGTTTCATTGTTTTATTCTCACTCCTCTACTCAAACATGCACCACAACCGTGCAAGTGCTTGTGAACTACAGAGCTGATCAGAACATTTTTGTAGCACCGTGATGGCCGTGCTATCATAGAAAAAAAAGCAAAAACCTCTAACCTGTTCTAAAATGATAATGTCATAACTTTAATATCGGTAAAAAAGAATAAATACAGGTGATGCAGCCTGCACATGTTGTTGAGTTCGTTATTTAATCTGTTGCTGGTAATATTAGGTTTTCTGAATTATGTGCATGCAGGGAACGAAAGAAACAAACCCAGAGATACCAGGATTAATGACTCTATTGACTGTAATAGCACTACTAATTGTAGAATAACTGTTTTTTTTTTATTATCGCGTTTATATTTGGCTGTTTTGTTTCGACGTACATATATGTAGCAAGGCGGTTTCTTAGCTACATGTGGAGTTGATCAAGAATCGCTCTCCAGCACACACTGGGGGGTTCATCGTGATTTGAGGAATGTGCAACAAACAGAAGGTTAAAAAAGGTTGTACAGTGTTGTTAGGAGATATATCAAGGACATTTTCGGATGTGTGTGCTAGTGGAGTCGATGCTTGTGATTTAGGTTTGTTAGTAAAGTCATATTAGTTCATCTTGTCTTTCCTCTGCCTCAGAGCGGCTAGATCCTGCTGTCATGTACAGTTTGGATCGGCTTTGCGTACCTGTGATATCAACGAATTGTTCAAAGGTTGCTTTATTCCGGTTATGTTCGCCTCTCTTCCTCTGCAACCCAAGCACATTGGTTACTACTATCCGTGTATGTATGCGATGAGTCAGGCATTCAGATGCAGTATAAAATGGTCCGTGATCGGACGTGTAACTTGTACGAGCTGAGGATCTCATATGGTAGTGATCCTTTCATGTCTTGCTGTGGCAGGCCATAGTATAAATATCTTTGATCAAAAATACGCTGCAATATTCTGAGAGTTTCTTTCGTGGGCCAACCCTCATATTCTTGTGTTAGTTGCCTTAATGCGAATGCTTTGAGAGGATTAAAGTTAGCTTCCTTTCTGTTAATGCTCCATTTGATTCAACAGCACTATCGTATTGTTGAGGAGGTAAATAAATGTACGTCTAGTGAAAAGGAAGAGATAGCATTTTTGAGTATCTGGAAAGTTTTCAACTTGAATTAATTCTTGTGTCTAATCGAAAAGTGATTATGATGGTATTTATTCGGTTTTACACCGGTCATTTTGCACTTGATTTATTATTCCTTTTTAGGAACGGTAAGTAATACTCAATATGCCATTTGCCAATCGTGAGAATGTTCCTTGTGCAATTTGATATTTTTGATTTGCTTTGTTTTGCGTTGCTGTGTGAGATCATCTTAATTTGATCACAGTTATTTTGGACAAATTTTATGTGTGCCATGATTTGCATGTTAGGTACTATTGTAGTAATAACGCACCTTCCTATCATTATTTATAGGTCTGCTGGGTCTTCACATGGCTCAAAAAACTTATCTTCCTCATGAGATGAAGACTAACGGACATAGTGGTCGTTACTAGCAGACATAGCGGATGTGCCAGTCAGTTTTATGAAATGAACAACATAAACCAACATGCTAGCAGTTATGATGTAGTGAATCACTTCAACCCGTTCAGAAAACACAGGATGAGTCACAAACAAACATAATACATAAATACTATTGGCATCATGTCTAATGACATTTAAAATATTTCCGTTTCATTGTAAAAAGATAAATGTTAGCTGTAGCACCGTGATTTTGGCCAAAAAACATAATGTAGGTGGAAATATTTGGATAGCACGCTGGAACAAAATTTTGCATCATATCGAGGTTAGCTATCACTTGAACCACTTAAAATGTTTTAGTGATCAGAATTGTCATCAGAAGTTCTCCATTTACACTTCTGAATCTTGTTTCTCAAAAAATTGTTATATCCGAAATTCACATCTACCGTGCGATGGAAAAGAACATTTTGGTGGTTGGATGTGGGGGTATTGGTTGTGAGCTGCTTAAGCTTTTAATGCTCAAAGGAATAAAACACGTAACAATCGTGGACAATGACACGATAGAAGTTACAAATTTAAACCGTCAATTCTTTTTTACTCGAAGCAATGTCGGAAAATTCAAGACCGATATAACAAAGCAGTATTACGAACAAATGGTTCGTGATGCCAGAGTTATATCCTATAATGAGAGTATTATTAACGAAAGATTCGATCTTAAGTTCTTTGAAACCTTTGAAATCGTGTATAATTGTTTGGACAACGTTGAAGCCCGTTCATACGTTAGTCTGAGGTGCAGGCTGGCCCGTGTACCGCTTGTTGATGGTGGATCAGCAGGGTATTTGGGACAGTCAATGGTATTTTTTGAAAATGAGTGCTACGACTGCACACCAAAAATACGGGAACAGAGTTTTCCGATCTGTACAATTCGAGGCAGACCGCAAAGCTTCGTGCATTGTGTTGCTTATGCCAAAGAAGTAGTCTACGCTAACATTAGAAAGAAACGAGCGAGATACAAAGAATTAGAGAATGTTTGCAGGTTTCTATTTGGTAGTAGAGAATGCGATAGCAGTAAGACGAAGATTGCTAAAAAAATAATGAAGTATCACGCAAGGTTAAAGAGGTCAAACTTCCCTGTCTTCAACAAGGACAACAGAAATATAAACAAATTTATTTACTACGTGGCTCAAGCTCGTGCCAGTAACTACGGTATTACCGTTGAGAATTTTTTTACGGCAGAGAAGATTGTCAAAAATATTATACCTTCGATTTGCACCACAAATGCTGCAGTGGCGTCTTTGATGTTGATCTCAGCAGCAGGGCTTACGCACAACTATTTTCTTACAAAGAATAAGAAGCTCATTATTAAAAATTACCCGGGAATAAGCAGTTCTACCTGCGGTATCTGTGGTGTAAAATGGTTTGTTCTACATTTGAATAACAATGTATTAATGATGTCTGATTTTTTGGAAAAGATTGGACTTGAAAGCGCCATTTTTGTGATTAATAATAGATTTTATGACTCACAGAGGGACATAAATGAGTTAATCGTATCACATAATTCGATAATGGTTGTCAAATCGGGATGCGAGTTGTTCAAATTCTACATTAATGTAGATCATCGATATATCTTTGATACTGAAGAGTTTACACTCAGTTAACCAGGCCTAACATATGCATATTAATTAAACTCGCTAGTTTATCGGTGTTTTTTTCATTTTAATGTTTCGCTGCGCGAATGATCCTCTTTTTTATGGCTCACTGTCACGGGTTAATTTTATTCTGTGTTCTGATGTGATAAAGAATAGCGAGAAGGTCGCTTGCCATACTGGAATAGCTGTTCTATTAAATAAATGTATTCTATTTTTCAGCAAGATGTTCAGTTTACCGCTGAGCGTTCCGGCTATACGGACGAATTTTAGATTTTTGCTAAATTAAAATACTGTAGCGCGAAAATTCTGTGCAGGAGCAGAATTAGTGGGATGAGCTCATCGTACAGATGTAGTACAGCTTTAACACCAACAAAAACACCCAAGCTATTCTTTGAATGAATATTGCTTGTATATTGATCGTGATAAAGTGATCCAGCACACCTCCAGAGACAAGTAATGATTTGAGTATCAGCGATCAGACCATAAAATAATCGTTACCACTCGTAACGAAAAAATACGCTAAGTGCGTGTTTTAAGTTAAAGGCAAGCTTTATTTAGATTCAGCCCAGTGAAAACCTAGTGCAGCCAACGTCATCAGAACAAATCCTACAAATATTGCCAGCACTTTTTTCCTATTCTTCTTCTTTGCGATCATACCTTGTTTATCGAATTCCGAGTTGAGCATTTCAATGAATTCGATGTAGAAAAATGAACCGCAGGAAATACCGTTCAGAATACTCGTCAGATTATCGAAATATTTATTATTTTCTAGCACTTTTATCAAGGCCATACCTATCAAAGTGCCAAAGGGCGTTAAGAACGAATAGAACGTCAGAAGAGCATAAACTATTCTCATTTCAAATCCCGATGTATGCACCGACACGCTCAGTGCAAACGCCTCAATCCATTTGTGCCCGAGTAATCCTAATGAATACCACACCAGACTTTTGCCTTCCTTCGCTGGTATACCTAATCCTTCCATGAAGCTATGCAAGCTGAGCGCAATTATAAAGATAAATGCTTGTGCCTTGGATACATTCTTCGGAAGAGAGTCATTCTCATTATCGTTAACGTACAAATACAGCTTGTCGATAGAAAATAAGATCAGGAAGCTGATTCCGCTGAACAGCTGCCCAAGATACCCGCAGTTACTTTGGTATACATCCGGAAATATGTGGAATATGAGCGTGCTGAGTATGATACCACCTGCAAAGCATTTGGAATACGAGGATATCTGTAGATTTTTGAAAAACCGGTAGGAAAAAGAAAATAAAAGTGTAAAGAAGAAAAGAAATACCGATAAAAGAAATAGTGTAGCCGTATGTGTTTCCATGTACCCCTAACGGTTTAATAAATATATTTTTTTATATACATAGGAGGTAAAATTCGTTTCCGTATTTGAGTGTTCTTTTGGTTCCTATTTCTATTGTTATTGTGAACTTCTCGTATTTTTTTATCGACTTTCAGTACATTTCGACTTGGTAATCGTTTCAAGATACTCCAAGCATTTACTCACGAACCATCATATGTGCACACACGATGACAATAACGTATAATTTCCTAATTGAAAACTTCTATTAATCTGCTTTATTGTCTTTAAACTGTCATCATCTCTATTTTACTAATCTTTACCTCCTATTATTACTGTCAATCTAATTCCTTTAGGAATTGGATTTGAGCGTAAAAGAAAAGTTAAAAACTTTTCTTCGCGATCTGGTCGGTAATTTAACGAAGAAAGCAAAGATTTACGTTTTAGATACGCAGATAACAAATACAGAGAGTTTGATTAATCACTTTATTTCATTAAATACCTCGCCTATCACATTAGGATTAAATTTTTCTTCGATAACAATTTTAATTGACCTTTTATCCTATGAGAAGACGAATTGATTCCTTTGTTCTTCCAGCTCTTTCATTCTTCATGTGTTTTCGGCTCTTTAAGTATCTTTTCAACGTGTATCCTGCAAGTTTTCCTTTCTTCTGAGCTTCTCAAAATTTTGTCCGCCGCATTCATTCACTTCATTTCATGCACACTTCTCTCCTACAGATTCTTTTAATGTACTACACATATTTTAGCATTCATAAATTGGTCTTTACTTCCTTATAAATTCGATCTCTGCTTTACGAAGTACTTGTCGAATTTTTTGCTATCATCTTCATGAATACTTCTGATTTTTTATCCCAATTCACCGGTACTATTTGCGTTGTCCAACAGAACGGGAAGAAGTTGTTTCTTCACAAGTACTCGTCCATATTTATTTTCAGCCACCGATTAAACAATCCGGAATCATTTATAATTTCGGGCTTATCACTATAAAGCCATTTTGGACAGCTATGTCTTTCAACTACAGACAACATCACAAAATACGCTCATCCTTACATCTACACGGTGCTCTACTGCACACGTTTACAATCACTTTTTTTGGCCACAGCACCCTTCGGTGATGAGTGATGACACAAATCTTGAGAAGACGATCTACTTGAACACCATGAAAGCAACGCTAAAAGTCCTAAATGATTTGGAAAAGAAAAATTTTAACAAAAAGGATGATGTTGTTGTTGATTGTACGGAGAAGGGAAAAAGGGATGGGGCTGCCTGCAAACGACGAATGTTTAACAAAAGGAAAAGTAGGGACAAGCAGCCAACTGGCAATGAAGATATGCATAACATTGGTGATGCTGTCAGTGATAAGAAGATTGAAAGCAGAAGAAACGATGGGAGGAAGCTAAATGTCTGGGATGAACGGTCACGGAGGGAAAACCGGTCTGACAAAACAACCAGAGCATTTGAACAAGAAAAAACAAGCAGTAAGCCACGATTGAAATGGAAAAGAGATGGTACACATGAAATCAAGTCGGATACGGATGAGACAGCCAAATCATCTCGGCGATTTAACAGATCAAATACCGATAAACGGTCGTCTTTGGCTGGTAAAGACGTTGAAATGAATCGAAAACGTAAAAACTCCTTCAAAGATCGTACGAATATGAATAAAAAAATAAGGAGATGACCGATGAATTATTGCAGTTCTTTTCCACCATTGATGAAGTCTAGTGAACGTATCAGTCTCTTTTACTGTTCAAAAGGTAATTTATAGGTCCTTTAAAATTAATTAAATTAAAAATTTTGCCTTCTTACTCACTTATTCGCAGAGCCTCCTTTTGTTTAAATACCGTTAGCAAAAAAATCGGGTCGATGGGTGTAAAGGGTCTGTGGAAATTGTTGGAGGAGTGCCATACGGCAGATACACCAAAGAACCAGCGGCTAGCAATAGATGCAAGCATATGGCTATACAAATATAAAAATGTACCTCAAACGAACGTAATATACAGCTTTGTCAAGCGCGTAGTAGGCCTTTTGTATCACCAAAACACACTATTTTTTGTGTTTGACAGCAAGGCACCTGTTGAGAAGATCAAAACAATTGCCAAAAGAAACGAGATGCGGCTGAGAAACGAACTAAAAGCCCATTTTGATAAAATTAGGAACAATAAAGTGTGTACAGTGTGTAAAATTCTATATAAAAACTGTGAGCATGGACGGGAAGTGAATATGGAAGAACTAAAAGAGATCGAAGATGTTGTGAGCTATAAGCTGAGAAATCATGACTATAATTGGGGAGAAGATGCGATTGATGCAGGGGATGAAGAAACAATAGAGCTAGACACAGCACACAATTATTACAACGAGTGGAGCCGTGTAAACATGGACTATAATGAATTGTTCTGCGAAGAGAAGGACGATTTTTTGCCAAAGAATTTTGATAGTCTATCAAAAGTCAGGAAGTTGAAAATTTTGGATGAGCTCAGAGAAGCAAATGCATTCAAATCGTGTGGGTTTCGCGGAATGAGGGGAAAAGAATTTTCTGAATACCAATTAAAGAAAATTGAGAGGGCGTACACAATCACCAACCTGATCAACGAAGTGTCTAACACGAAGAACAAGCGGATAATGGGAGACTGTCGGTCGTACTACGAGTTAAATTATGATAATGAAACGGCTAAGAAACTTAAAAAAGAAGAAAATGATGATTTGAGCCTCTTTCAGGTTAACGAAAAGATAGAACCGAAAAAAACTGATAACAATCTTACAAGCGATAAAATTACAGGCGAAGATGGATTTTTAACTGAGTTAAATTCAATTTTTAGCGAAAATAAGGAGACAAACAGTGGAAATGATGTTCATGTTGTAACGAATTGCAATACGAACCGAATACAGGGGTCATATGATCTTAGAAACGCTGGAAATAGTGAAAAAGAAACAAATTATGAAACGAAAAGCCTTTCATCTAAGAATATCCAGAATATGATACAGTCTATCAGAGAGACTAAAACGAATCCGAACAATAGTCCATTAATGGCTGGAAACTCAACATCACACAAGGATAAGCAATTAGAAACACTGAACAATCAGATTGAAGAGAAGGATAAAGCAGCAACCAATCTGCAAGCTGACCCAAATATAAACACAAAGGATAAAGCAGGCCTTGACATAGAGTGTAAAATAGATAGCACAAGCACAATACGTGGTGAACCTGCTACTGCCTTGAACAACCATTTGGTGATAGTGCCGGAAGAAAATAGTGAGGAAAAAGTTACTGTCCTCGAGGAAGGGTTGAGCAGTGAAATAGAGGAATGTGTGCGCCACCGGATTCAATCACTTGAAAAAAAAATACAAATGAAGAGCATGAACTTGATGAATGAGTTGCAAGGTATAACAGTCCTATTGAAAAAGATTTTAAATATTTTGGGTGTCTCCTATATTGATGCACCGTACGAATCCGATTCACAGCTGGGCTACTTCAACAACGAATGCGCATCAGAACGGAGTACTCGAGAAAGCACTTCCAAAACGGAAGAAAGATATTCATATCTAGGTAACAACCAAGTATTTAACGAAAAAATTTACAATTTAAAGGTTGATGCAGTCATTACGGAAGACAATGATGTATTTCTATTTGGTGCTAGCAGGATTTATAAAGACTATTTTAGAGGCCCAAAGTTGTATACCATGCAGAATATTAAAAACAAACTGAACTTGGAAAGAGAAGATTTGATCAAACTGAGTGTATTTATGGGAAATGACTACACCGTGGGAATTCGAGGAATTGGTCCAAAGAAGGCTTTAGAAATACTAAAATGCGAAAGCAAGACGAGTTATGATCAAAGAATTTTTAATTTGGAGTACGCCAAAGTGAGAAACGTATATTACAAGTCTGTTGTAGATAAGGGTCCGTTAAAACTGAAGAATTCGCGTAAACTCGGTGAAATTAGGAAGTTTTTAGCTGAGAATTTTCTAAACGACAAGCAAATTAATGAGATTATTTTCTATTTATGCAAGATAAGATCTCAAAAATAGCCCACATCTACAGTATTTACTTATAATGGTGGTGCAAAACCACATTTTCAAACTGGATTGAGCACCGTTTTTATTGCTGCTTAAGATACTGTGGAAAATGCCAAATAATACACGGAATTCGGCGTATAACTTCGGTTTTAGTGAAAGAATCATTTACATTGCGTATAAAACGTGCTGCCAGGCTTTGCTCCACAAATTATTTTCACCAGATGCCCATAGTATACAGCTCTCAAAACTGTTACCGCTCCACGCTAGCAATATATCATCTTCTATGGCGATATCGAATCATTTACAAGATGCAAACCCGAAACCAATGTTAAATCATAAATTTATTTGTCTATTTCATCAATCCATGACGAATAAACGTCAATCGGTGTTGTCAAATTATTACTTCTACACTTGTACTTTGCTTCGCATAGCGTACAGTACGCAACTCCTATTCCTGTGCTACGTTCCACTGTGCACCTCACAGCCTGCTCGTTGTTACATCGGGGACAGTTAAAACGTGTTTCCATTCTGAATCTGGACTTCAATGATTTGATCTGTGATCTTCTCGTTTTTTTGCGACCCATAAAGGGGGTGCAAATTACTTGTGATACTTTGCGATCAGCAAAAGCCTGGCTCCTTTAAGTCCTTGGTATCACGAAATAGTTAGCTGATTAGTAACAAGGACGCATCAGAACAGGTATTTTGATATTAAAAGTCCGTAAAATTATATCTTGGTTATTAAACCTGTCACCGGTGAAAGTCGTTGTATGTGGGCCTATTATTATCAAATTTTAATGAGAAACGAAATACTATTCAAAAAATTTAGAACTAATTTGTTATAAAAACTCATGTTTAATTCAAAATCCGTGTTGTTTCAATAAAGGTACATTTATTTATCCTGACACACTACGAAGTGTCGGTGTTGGATCATTTTCATTCGCATCGTAGTCCGACAGTAAATATATAAACTTCCTTTATTGTATTCGGCAAGAAACGTATGTATATGGCGATTAGCAGGTGACTTCTATGTTTAACCATGCGTATACTGCTTAAAATGTACTGGCCGCTACGCAAATATTTTGTAAACTGCTATCCTGCCACAGATTATTTTTTGCAAAATATATTTCTGGCCCTATGGAAGTTCTGAATGAGCTTGATTTGAGAGTTGATGGCAGGTTGCCGTCCGAGATTAGATTCGTGGACATATGTTACATGAGCGGGCCATCAATAGTTTACACACAAGGATTGACGAAAATAAGAGTATCTGTTGCTGGACCAAAACCAAAAAACACAAAGCTTAGTTTCAACATGGCCTTATCCATCAACAAGTCGGCTCGTATCGAAGTCAACGAATGGAACAGACTTGCAGAGGATTTAAAACACAAGATTTATGATCTCTTCAGAAATATTCTGATTCCGAGGCCAACCTCGTCGGTTGATATCGATATTCTTGTCTTGGAGGACAACGGTAGTTTATTCTCTGCTATAGTTAATTCGGTGAGCATTTGCTGCGCATATGTGGGCATACAAATGTTGGATTTGGTTTTGAGCTGTTCTGTTGGCATTTACACGGAGGTTAATCTTTTTGATTTGTGTGCAGCCGAAGAGGATTGTAAGCTGCCGAATTTTGTGATCTGTTACGGTATAAATAGAAAAACACTTTTTGGTACGTCCTTGGTGGGAGGTATTAATGTGAGTAGGATACCTAATCTATTGAACAGTGCTATCAACTGTTTAGAACTGGTGAAGGACAGAATTGTTCCCTCTTTGAAAAATCTAAAATGATTGCTCAGTGGTTGATTTATTGATATTTATGATAAAATATGTTCATTAATACTCAAATGATATGTTTCATCGCGTGTTGGTCGGTCCTGTCAAAGCATTTTTGCGTAAAAATCAAGTAATTCCTTACAAATGAAGTGTATTTCCACGGCTGAGTACTCAAATCCTTTGAATGCCATTTCTAAGTCATGAAGAAACTCTGGCTCGACCCGTAAATGCGGCCGGTATTTTTTAAAGAGCTTTTCCTTCAGTTTGTGTGCTTTTCTCGTGTTTTTGTAAAAAAGCTTTCTTCTCTTATTTTCGATCGCGATATCCTGTATAACAGGTGTGCTGTCTAAACTGCTTTCGTCCGTAGATATTTTCATACCTAAAGTCATTGCTGCAGCTACCTCTTGGTCAATGCCAGGCCCCGCGTTTTCTCCACATTTAAAGATGTCAGACTTTAAAACCTTCAAGGCCAGAAAAATACAGGCAAAAACAACATCTTTTTTTCTAAAGAACGTCAGCAAAGGCAAAAAACAACAATCAGTTAGAAATGAGAATACATAGACCAACATGCTCTTATCTCGTGCTATTAACAGCGTCTTAGACCCACAGTAAGTGTAATAATCAACGTATTTATAATCAAAGTTTAACATTTCAGAAATATCCATTTCCATGAGAGTTATATCATCCCTGTCAGGCTCAACGTTGAAATGGTTCCCTGCTGCCTCGACAACGAACGAAAGCCCTCGAAAGTTTTCCATTATCTTGCATGATAAGAGAATAACAGCGCATTTTAGAACATTGCCTTTCATTTCTGGTCTACAGACAAGCACCTTGTAAAACATGCTCACCGATACAATGAAGGTGTTCCTTTGGAGTGCCAGTGCCTTAGAAAGTTCCATAAAATCGCATATGTCATCTGAATTTATCAGCAGTTTCACCTTGTAGTATTCTTCTGTAATAGTGTAATGGAGCATATGAGGGGGATGCAAACACTACTAACCCTAAACAGAGTTTATTACAGCAAAACATGAAAATTAGCACATTAAACTACTCATTTGGTAAAAATGAGCACTATCTGCAAATACTAGGGAATATTAACTGATAATTAGCACTTTTGAGCTCACACATATTTGTTAGATGAACCAAACAAACTGTTTAGTGCTAATTATTGGCTTTTAATAACGTTTATCACGTTCTTCAGGTGTTTTTACCGCTGATTGTTCATTTGTTCACACAAACACTGTGATTATGTTGATGTACCCGCTCGTCTAAAAAAGATTCAGGATTACTAAATTATACGCATGTGCACCTGAAAGTTGAAGTAAAACAAAAATATGCTTCGCAGATTAGATAATTCATCAATTTCGTGCTTCATGAGATCGATCGGGAAAATCCTGATACATTGAAAATTTTGGTAAACGATGATCAACGCGTTTCTGTTAAACTGTGAAGCCATAAATGACACAGCATAGTTACACTCAAGAGGAACATTTTGTTCAGTGCTCGTATGAAGAACTGATGATTTAGCAATTTTAACGCTCAAATTTGATAATATAGTGCGTATACCATGGTTCTCTAACACATACAAGGCATAAAGCCCGTACATGGTAGCTTTTACCACAAATATCTCAGACACGATGCACTTGTAATCGCCTCAATAAAAGCTAAATGGATTGATGGCATCAAGGATAGGAGCTCATATATTTTATTGTGAAGCTTTGAACGACATCACGGGATCGATGCGCTACTAACATCTAAGCAACACATTATTGAACGCATCATGTCTGTTCAGTGTGACTCAAGAACACGATATAGTATTTTTCTATGTTTATCATCCCAAATAATGCTATTCGGTGTCGTATAGTTGTCTATTTTATAAATGCCTGCACATAAGTACAGAAAAAACGTACGATTGTGCTCGTAAAGTACATTCAATATCTCTTCCTGTTCATATTCTAGGAGAAAATCAAATATTCTAGACAGCAATTTCTTGTTTCTCAGATCGTATCGTAGGATACTTTCAAGAAATTTAAAGAACAAATTCATGTCTCTCCCATAAAAATAACAACTGTGCAGCGATATGTAATGTTCTATTTTCGCCTCTATCCTACGAAGTAGAAAGCCTTTCTTTGTATTATTTATACATGCGATTAGTAGTTCCAAAATGTAAGGGATCTCCTCGATCTCGAACACCTGCACCTCATCCCATATTTTGACAGATAATATTTCAGTATTATCTTCGTTTATATCCAAATTATCGGTTCTTTTGTACATTTTTTTATCATTTGCTGCCTTCTTCTGGATGTTCCCGTTCTTACCACTCAATTTTTTTATTCCTCTCTGTTCCACGTCATGTAAATTGTTCTCTACGATAAAAACGTCCATTTCTCTGTACTGCTGAACCAACGAACCAAGAATTCTGTATTTTAATACCAATGATTTTCCCGTTAATTCGCTGTACAATAGTTTATAAAACAACCCATTCAGACTCTTCCTTCGCAGAATTTTACTGGTTACCGCGTCATTCAAAAGTATTAAATAATCAAAATTGATGGATCCCTCTAGCAACACTCCTGTTATCTTTACGGATTTATGAATGTTAAATATCTTTCTTATCACTCCATAATCGTAATCTACTCGGATGGCAAGCCGTTTTACATTGTTAAATAAAAGCAAATTATTGAGATCGTTTATACTCGTATCTGACCCGAAGCTCGTCGGCAAACTATCGACCGTTCCCAATTTTTTGTTATCCACTACTTCGTAGTTGCCCACACCAATATTTTCAATGAATTGATACGTTTTAATACCGTGGTATTCTTTGGTAATTGCAGTTTGATCGGTAATTTTTAGTTCAGAATCACTTACTGCCTGTGATGCAGAGCTTATCAACTCATTGTAATTTTTTTTAACGGTTTTCTTTACATCAAATAAGTCAAAAACTATCGACCTGGTAAAGTTATCTGTTCGGAGAACCTTCGCTAAGATTTCAACCTTATTAACATTCAAATCCTCAATGATCGCTGTTCTATTTTCGGCTATGTATTCTTCGATCCGATTCTCGCCGATCGACCGAAGATTTTCTATGCTATATCGAGCCAGTTCAGGTATTCTGTTCAATCCATACCGTTTTTGAATTAATTCGATACAATCTTGGAGAATGCGATAGTTCATTTTTTTAGTAAATTTCTGTCTCATCATCAATTTTATGTGCCTGTTACACG
Source organism: Vavraia culicis subsp. floridensis (assembly GCF_000192795.1). Classification (NCBI taxonomy): domain Eukaryota; kingdom Fungi; phylum Microsporidia; family Pleistophoridae; genus Vavraia; species Vavraia culicis. The sequence continues at coordinate 37,679 of NW_007360637.1, read as the reverse complement.
ACGACCTCGGCTTGTTCATCTCTTTTTCCGTTTTAATATGGTGTAAATTCCTATATTTGCCATTCATATTATCCTTTAGAACAAGACTATCGAAGAACTGCTGATTAAACATGTTATCCTGCCCGAATATCCTTTCTTTGTACAGTGATACCAGCATTGCGTATATTTCAGGATCGAAATACGTGTTATCTTGCATCAGCACTTTGTGAAGGAGTGCTAAATTATCTGAAAGATCGTCTTTCAAATATTTGTGTAGCTTTGAAGTGTCATTTTCATCCCAATTGTCAAGATACTTCAAAATCAAGAATTCTCTTTCATCGTGAAAGTATATCCTAATATTTTTCAAAAGCCGGAGCAACCAAAACTTCAATTCATCTGTGGTTTTAACGCCAGCTCGTTCACTCACCTCTAACGTATCCTCGTAAAAGAATCTATCGGTCAATTCCATCACGATTCTGTATATTCTACCTTCATCTATTTCGTTTAAAACAAGATCCTGTTCAAAGATATAGCACATGTTGCTCAGTATCAAAACGATTCGTGGTACATCAGCACTTACAAGCATTTTTGAATACGTGGAGAGCATGCTACGGAAGTATTTTTGTATTGTGCTCTTTTCCAGCAGCCTGATAAACGAGTCTTCCATGCTGTTGTAATGGTTCTTGATGTATACGTGAGATAAGTAGTGCGGGATCCTGATATTAAGCGACTTGTAGATTTCCAAGAGCAAAGGGAACTTTTTGCTTTTTTTGTAGGCAATAAATATTTTCCGATGGATGTCCATGGGGTAAATCGGATTCTCAAAAATTACACTCTGGCGATGTGTAAACTAAAACTGCAATTACAGATGTTAAAGAGTATCAAAGAATTTGCTTAGCTGGACTGCAAAAACGTACTCAGCCTCTATCCTTACTAAACGCAGCACAAGCTAATGGCACTTCGCAAGAGTTAAAATGTTAATACAGTTTAGTTACAAATTATAGCAAACAACCAATGCTTACCAAAGCATTTCTACATTTACAGCGTATTACTGGCAGATAAAATATTTTACAAAACCTTAAACGTGATTTGATGTCTATGATGTAAAAAAATCTGATTAGCCTCCTTCTGAAAAACGGCTGGTTGAAGCTACTGGTAATAACTTGAATTGCAAAGTTGAACTTCCCTATTATAACTGTAAATTACTATTTCTTTAATAAAAGTCACTTATTTGCCGCATATCAAACCATGCCATTCAAACAACCAAGCAAACTTTTCTGGCCCACTGGAACCACAAATCACGGCGTTGTTAATTGGTGATGCCAAAACTTTGTTAGTTGTATCAAAAATCGGGCATTTAATTAAACCTTCGATAAAACTGTGAACGAATATCCCGCAACAGTCATAGCAAAAAATCCTAATCCGTATGCAAGTAGACCCATGCTATCATACTTCCCGTGTAAAACATCCTGGTGATGGATGCCTCCTGACAACAATTCGCTGACAAAGTTAAAAAATAGCAGACCGAACGACACTCCCGTCAGACCACATTTGAGATCTGCACAGTTTACCGATGTATGTCCTCGAGTGTACATACCCAGCAGTGCTCCTACTGGAGCACTCAATGCGTACATGTATACGATTGAATAGGTGAGTGGCATTCTGATCTCGGTTAAATGGATAAATATTGCGATCAGCGACGACTCCAAGAATTTCTGTATGCCATATCCCACCATAGACTTCAGCAGGTTGATGTCAGGCACGTCCATAATGCAAATCGTATCGCTTAGTGTGTGGAGAAGAACCGCAAGAACAAATATTATGTTCTGTCTGCGGCTCAGTTTCTTCATGAAAGTAGATCTTTCTGCTTCACTCATACTCTCGCTTTTCGCTGATATTCGTTCAAACAGACTCAGCAGTATAAACGGCAAAAATGTGCATGCTATCGGCAAGAACGAACTGCTTTTGAAGATGCCTGGTAGCATGCACACGACCATCATGCTAAGAATCATTCCACGAGCAAAATACTGAAGAAAATAGTTGATCTTTTGCCGTCTTGGATTCGGAAATAGCATGGTGGAAACCAAATGGAACAGAAAGAGTATGACCGGAAGATAATTTCTGTACATGCTCCAGATACACGGTCAACATTTATATGTTCTCTCCTATAATCAACAAAAAACTGACAAATCAGAGGAGAGATTCTCTGAAATAACGAATAAATGATTATTTCATCCATTTAATACTTTTTCGGTAACAATTCGCAGCAAAATCTACATTTCTAACGCTCATCGTTTCCAACTCAGAACATGAATAGAAGATAAAAACGTTGGAAAGAATGTATGTGTTGTGTTCACCAGGACATGTAAAGGGGGCTTTGACCAGTAATACGATATTTATGGTTGTAGAACTTCTCCTTTCGAAGAGAAATACGTTACACAGTGATAATCATCACTTTGGTAAGATATTGAACAATTGTTCAATATCAGCTTAGAAATATTGGCAAGAGCTCATATGTCCTGATGGTGCAGAACAAAACCAATCAAGCAAATAAAGCCTTATGCTGATCTCATTTGAAGCATTTATATTTTTATGTGAAGGCAATACAAGCATTCTCCGATAAGTTTGTTCCTATACGCAAACCATACTGCCGAATTGCCATCAGCACGCAGGAAATACAAACATTCGTCTTGATATTGAGCTTATGAACAGCATGCTCAACACAAAAATGATTTTTTGTTTCATAGAACGCCTATGGACATGTTGAGAACATCGTGCCAATCCTTGGAAGTCAATTCAAAGAATTTCTCAGCATTCTAACGGTAGAAGAACAAAATTATTTATTCGTTGTCAACGGCCACCAACACGACCATCTCAATCGTTTGATCAAATTTAAGATTTCCTATTTCTCAGCTCCATTCTCTACGTTCAATAGCTCCTCTGTTAATTTAAGCACTCTCTTGGCTTTACGCTCACTTAGCTGTATACATCTATGAGCTAACATATTAACTCTGATCTCACCACGTCCACACAACGATAAATCGCTTTCAATTCCCAAACTTTCGATCGCATCGACAGTACCCACTACGAGATAGACATCCAGTGCACCTACGTACGTTCTTCGTATTTTCTTGATTCTCCTGCGCTGAACAACGCGCTCAAACGATTCCAAATGCGTTTCCTTCAGTACCACGTGAATTTTGTAGGTGTAAATGTAAATTATTCTGCTGTGTGCCTCAAAGCTACTTGTTATTTCTCTCGCAATTTTCTGGTCGTCTTCGTTTGCGTCAAGCTCGATGCTCAGATTAACGATGCCGGCCATGTTTGCAACACCTCTGGAGAGCAGGTCTAGTACTTTGCACCGCTTCTTTCTATTTTCCCTATCTCCACGGAGTAAAACACTGTTATTCGCACTGTAAAAGCATTCAAATGTTGATATCCGCTTTAATCTTATCTTTTTATTTTCCTGCGGCGATAATACAATTGTGGATGGCGAATCGCCGTTCTGCGCTTTGCTCCTTTGTGTGCATTTCTGCTCTACATTTGCTCCCTGTCCCCAATCTAACGATTCGTAGTACGTGCAAAAAACAGAAACAACTGTGAAATCAACATTCATAGTATTTCTAATCTCCCACAGCATATGGTCGAGATAGCGCTCACCGGGACCTTCAATTACCACCAGTTCTTCACCCGCCGGTGCCTGCACGAGTTTGATGCGACTGTTGACGAATATGCACCGCGTTTCTTCAACCGGAAGCAGCTTCACTTTTATCATCACAGATACAGGGAATTTCTGAAACCTCTGATCCGGTTTATGTGGCTCACATCTTACGTAGAACGGAATGTTGAGATTTGTCATACGCAGAGAAACAACACTGTGCCTTATATTAACCAAAAATGAAGAGGAGCACTGCTCGAATGTACTGCCTATTTGCAGCCTGTACAATTGTCGGTTGAAGTAAATACATCCCAAGCTGTAGCTATTTTCTAAAGATTTGTACACCAACTTGTCAATAAAATTTGATTCTCGCGATTCTTGTACCACTCCCTGTGCGTAACACTCGCAAATCGTGCGAATGTTCTCCTTGCCTAACTCGTCTGTTATAAATTTAAACTTAGATGATGACAACAAAGTATGTGAAAAACTTGGTCTTTCGTAGTATTTTATTCTCTCCAATATGAACTCTGCACCGCGATCAACGACCAAATCAACCTTTGTTATCACTAAAATAATGTTGCCGCTCATCTTCCTGAGCATATAATCGTAGTACAAGGAATAAGGCTCTGTGATGCTCACCGTGAGAACAAAATTGTCTGTGCACCTGAACAAGTCCGTGTTGAATCGAATGAAGTCGCAGTGTCCGGGCGTGTCTATAAATGTTACTATCTTTGACCTACCGTGTGAATCGCTGTATAAATTGGTGCTAGGTGATACTCGTGTGGTGATACCAAATTTCTTTTCGTAAAGCGTACGGATACACGCATTTCCGGTGCTGTCGCACGCACCGCGTGTATTAAAGTGCTCGATAAAAGTTGTTTTCCCGCTTGAGCTGCTCCCCAGAACAACAACATTAAATATTCTGTCTGGTATTGCAGCGATCGCATCAAAGTAGTCGTTCTCAAAGGCACCTATGTCGTAAACCTTTGATTTTAGTTCCTTGTATATCGGTTCATCGCTATTTAAAAGGTCAATTCTGTCAGAAATAGATTCAAACGTAGTTTCGGAAGAATTTACCATCTCTTTTTCGATTTTATTGCCGAACTCATCGTACTCTGAGCTTTCACCCGAAAGATTCATAGGGGATTGGCACGTAGCGACATAACATGAAACCAAAAGGTTCGCGATGAAGTGAGCACAGATTGCATAAGTGCTCTTGCACTGTTTTTTACAGTGTAGTATACCAGCGAAGTCTCCTGGGAACGAAGGGCTGTACGTGAATTGTAGCACTCGCAAACATTCCGGTGGCATCGGAGGAAATCGCACACCACCCACAGAATTATTCGTAGAGTTTGATACAATGCAATAATACAGTGAAAGTATGCCTTGTACAGCACAAGAGATGGACGAGATCAAGGTTGTGTGTTATCCGCCAATAAAAAATACGGCTTGACACGGTCAGTCCCAGCAGACCAGGAAAACGCGTTATTAACAGATGTTATAGCGGAGACAAACGGTTACATTTAGTGGAAAAGATAAAAATACGATATTTGAGCGTGTGTGCTGAATTTACCGATTTGTTGATTTGTCCTTTGTCAAAAAGCTAGTGTTCACCTGCGAGAGCATACCTTGCATTTGTTCACAACGGTATACACCGATATTTCGCCTAATTCGGCAGCACCAACCATAAAAACATTTAACAACGTTTTTGTTGTGTTGAAATCACAAAAGAACCATTTTTTGAACAATTCCTTTTTTAATCCATGCCGAATGCATGCTGTGTAAAAATCCTACATGGAAAGAATGTAGAGGCGTATAAACGTGGTAATAGTACGATTAAAAATTATAAGCATAATTAACACCACACCAAAACTTCTATAACACAAATTCTTATCATTCACTCAAAATTGGAAACTATCAGATCTCGTTACATTAGTTGAGCAGGTATCAACTTGAAGAATTGTTAATGAGTGATATTTGCAACAAAGCTTTATCAACGGCACGCTAAACAAATTTTACGATTTTGACCTTCTTACCTCTGGTTTGCTCTCATTTCTCGGCTACAACACTGAAAATTCGTTTCTTTTACAGAAACAGTTTACTATCAAAATTTTTGGTATTAAGATGGTTTATCGAACCGTATCAATGTAAAGGATTGCTGTCCTATGTGCGTAACAGCATAGAAATGGTTTTGCTACCAATTGAGAACAGGTGCGGTGCAATTTCGAATTTTTTGTTTACACCATGTAAATTTTGCCATTGCTCAGGACCAGTCATAAATATTTTTTGTTAAAGTGCGTTACTCGCATACCACAACACTCAAATAAACACCTTTTCATTGGCTAGGAGTCTATGTTATGCACTGCTTTGCTTTTACGTTCTGCCTTTTTTAGGTAAATCGTGAAGAGGAAAGGCATTGGCAGCAAAACGGAGTTTTCGCTCCAATGCGGTTCTGCAATCGCTAACAATGCCTTAAAGAGCAAATAAGCTTATTGTTTACTCTTGAACTGCTAAAATTGAAAACATAGTGCCGGTAAAATCATAATGCTTTACTTGAACTGCTAAAATTGAAAACATAGTGCCGGTAAAATCATAATGCTTTATTTGAACTGCTCTAGCAATGCATAAAATGAATTATAACAGCTGTCAAAACATACCCGGTGGCTAACGAGGCGATTTTCGTCAGATCGCTTGATTTGCTGTGGAAATTTGGCGGGATCATCTCCACACAGACGATGAATAGTATGCTGCCAAGTGCCAGGCCATTGCACGCCGTGCTAAGAAGCTTATTACACGGCAAGAGATACGCGATCGCCATTCCTAGAGGTGTGAGCATGGAATACACCGTGATCAGAACAATTGAATACGCAAAGGAGAATTCTGCCATGTGCACGGTGAAGCCGAGTGCAAACGATTCAAGCATTTTGTGCACGATGATTCCGACCTCAAATATGCCGAAAGTGCGCTGCTTGTTGATTGCAAGACCCTCAAACAACGAGTGCAGCGAGAGCGCAAGTATGAAGATGATTGCCTGTACTTTTGATTTTGTTTCCTTGATTGCGCTGGTGTTGCACGTTCCAATCTGATCATGAGCATGCGAATGTCCATGGGCACCGTGGTTGAGGCCGTCATTCATTTGTACGATCTGGTCGTTGTCACAATGGGAGTGGTGGAGCACGATTGAATCGATGCTCAATAGAAAAATAAATGCACAGCCAGCGATAAGAAAGCCCAGATTCGGCCCAAAGAATCCGTGCGAATGGGAATGGTCATGATGGTCATCGTGTTTCTTGGTATCGTTTTGGTGCTGATCACAGCTCTGCGGGTTCTCGCACTCATCGATTGAATGGTGGGCAACGTGTTTTGAACCACTGCCGTGCTTGCATATACCAGCAACATGGGGGATAAAGTCGAGCAGCAGCATCGCTAACATAAAGCCGGCAGCAAACACCGTTATGTGTGGATAGAATTTCTTTATATTGTCCACTCTGTTGAGTGAGCGTGGTATTAAACACAGAATCAGGGACGTGATGAATATGAGCGTTGAGAGGATCAGAAAATCAGTCATTTGCAGGGGATAGCATTTTTCTCTTAAATGCAGACGAAAGCAAAAAACACGAAAACCGGGGAGTAACAGGGAGAACAGACACGGTCGGCTGGCACGACGAAGCGCACCACCGTTTTTATTCCAACACTTCCTACTCATCGTGCAAGCATTAGTTTTAATTTATCTGCGTATGTCACATCATTAGAATGGTTTAGGACAGTGGGACATGCCGGTATGAAATGCTGAACAGCACAGTTCGGTGATGAAGACGTTTCGAGCATCGCCCTTAAATTTGGAATGGAAGCAATCATTGACGTGTCAAACAAGCGAGCGCTGTCTGAGGCATTGTATGGATAAACATGCAATTCGATGGTTTAGATGGTACAATTTCCAAAATGATTACTAGCTCGATAAGGAATGAGCTTCTTTGTAAAATCGCAGGCTCCTGCAATTATGGCCTTGTCAATGAACATTTGTTTTTTTATACCAAAAATACAGCGCACAGCAGGGGACATTCAAACTTTCTTGACATTGGAAGTAGAAACTGTAAGAATAGGCGGCACAAAGTGTACCAGAGAAGAAGCAATGCGCCCAGCAACTTACAAATCAAATCTTCGGCCTCTTATTTCGTGGTGTACCAAGAAGAACGTACTCGTTCAATTGGTGAAATAACCTAGCAAAACTGTGAGCGATGCTCTACATTTGATGATATCTGTGAACTACCGGTAACACGAAGTGCAATGTTACAGGAGCTCATCATTTACCAATGGCACGCGTTCATAAAACAAGGTTTAACACGTTGCACTTGGTTGCGAAGAATGCCGCATCATTTGATCTGTGGCATTGCGACCTAGTCAAATGCTCAAAAATGGAATTGAGTGCAAGATAAATGTGATTTGTTGCTTTGAATGCACCGTACCAAAAAGTGCCGCTTAGGTGAATAAACGGTTATTCACATACCGGTTGTGCCCTCTTGACTTATTTTTATGATTTTGCTGGTACGATGAACGGGTTGGCCAGAGGCTGACCGTAATAGAAACATGAACAGTCGGAACATACCGCTGGATTGTAAGCATGTGCTGTGATGAGCACTGCTCTCAAAAAATGTTCATCAATACGTGGTACCGTTAGGCGGGATGTTTCACAGGCATTGTGAGGTCTGCCGTGCTACAGACTAGGTGTATTATGCTTTCACCTCAGAATCGATTTTGCTCATCGCCCAAAACAAAAAAAGGAACCTGTGCCAATAACCAAGTAAAATTTTTCATCCCTCAGATGGATAATAGCAGCGATGAGGAACTCATCGATGATCTGTACACCAACAATTCATCAGAAAACGAGCTTGATGTTTTAAAGCGGGAGAGTTCTATGAATCAAGAACAAACGGAAGAAATAATACAGGATTATTACAGAATTAAGGTCGATGGGTATGACAAAGCCATGTATGATATGCAAAAGTATCCGTTTATAAAGTTGTTTGCGGGTATGATAGATGATACGAGCAGTGCTAATATTTTGTATTACCTGAGCACCGTCGAATTTACCGATGAATTCATGGAGAAGATCGCACTCATTTGCCGAAAAAAGATTTTGGACGCTGAAAAGATCCTTGCCATTCTCAAAAATGAATCATCAAGATGATTCGGTGCTGCACAACATGCTAAAAGAAAAAGTGTGTTCTGACCGTCTCTGGTGGCGGACATCATCATTGTTTGTGCGCTTTTTGCTCAAAATGTAGGCTTCTATAATTTAAATTACTTCCGAGCTGGAATCAAGCATTCAAAAAACCTCGTTACAACGAAGTAATACGCAAAAAACGTAGATAAATGTGTTCTGTAATCTAAAATACGATAATAAATACGTAATGTCTTATATTACAGCAACATATCACTATTTTAGTATTTTGTAGTATCCTAAACGGATAAAATACTTTTCTGATTATTTGTCACCTTTATGAACCAAAAACTGGCAGTCATGATCGGTCCTAGCGAACCAGAAAGGTGTATTTGTTTAGAGAATGGAGTATGAAACAGTGAATAAGTCGCTTTCAATGAAAATATTGTTTCTTCTTCTCAATACAGGAAGAGCATGTTTTGTGAGAGCGGTGTAGAAATGAATAAACCCCTTTTAGTAAAAATCTCTTTGATGTGGTAAGTAAATGCGCTCTTCAAAAATTATTGGAAACCTCTTCTCGGTGCGCCTGCTCATTTATAAATGAGGAGAAGTGGTGGTAAATCAACAAAAATTAATTAATCAATAAAAAGATTGCAGACCATAAAACGCTGGCCGCAGAGCTGCCAACATGAACGAACATAAATTATTGCACAACTAGTGCACGTAGTGAATGCTCCTCTCAGTGCTGATACTCAAAGAATGGTAGACAATGTTAAAGTGGGTAAACTGCCACTAGTAATAAACGGTTTTGTCATGTGATTGAGCAGATATGCTTATGTATAATGTGCACCTGTGCTACCGTTTAATAATCGTTAACTCACAGGCTACCGGGTCTAAAAGACTGTAATGACAATTCCACAGCCATAACTAACAGTTACCGTCGGCATTTACGGTGCCTTTGGTATTTACCCAGTAGACACGGTAGGAAATGCTAAAAATCATACACTGAAAAACTACAATTTCAATAAATGAACCTGTTTGGTGGATGAAAGATTTTGAGCACTTTTTGATCCGTGTTAGTCCGGTGAGTGATAGGAAATAATGTTAGGTCCATCAAATTATCTGCCGGAAAACATCCTTGTTTTTCGTTCTAGTTATATCATTCTATAGAGATAGAAGGATAAATGGTATCAACAAAACTGGAAATTTTTTGAGCTATGTCACCTTGGAATTAGTACCGGTGGATGATGGCCGTGTTTTGTTACCGGTGTTCTCAAACTTTGGCCGTTGAAGAATTTTTACCTATTTATTTAAAAAATAAAGAAAGGGTAAAATTTATGGGCGTACCATCCCTCTTTCGCTGGCTCACCAAAAAGTATCCGCAGGTAATCGAGAAGGCTACTCCAAACAATCCAACAGATGTTCTTTACATAGATTTTAACGCAATAATTCATATATCATGCGCACCTTCTGACGGACCAACACCGGTTAATGAGGACGAAATGATGCAAAACGTGGAAAAGAACATAGACAGCATTGTTAGCAAGTGTTTGCCGCGGAAAATGATTGTCATATCAACGGATGGGGTGGCACCGCGAGCAAAACTTAATCAGCAGCGGTCTAGGAGGTACAGGAGTATTATTGAAGCGCTTGAGCTGAGTAAGAAGAGCTTTGAAAGCACAAAAAGCGTAAATTTTGTTGAGAAAACCAAGGAAAAGATTCAAAAGTTAGCAAAGGCATCGACAATCAAGGACGAGTACAAGGTAGACTTTGTTGGCTTGATGGATAATTCTACATCGGACGAGAAGAACAGCGGCGCAGATGAAGCGAACGGCAGAAGAAAAGAGAGAAAATGCAACGAGGAAAATGCTGAGCCTGAAGACGTTGAGATTGGCGAATATGACAAACATGCCAGCGATTTGCTGGAGGAAAGCTCGCTCACAGAAGATGAGGCATTTGACAAGAATGCGATCACACCGGGCACCAGGTTCATGTATGATTTGGAAAAGAGAATGGATCAATTCATCCGGAACAGACTCGTGAACGATCCAAAGTATAAAAACCTGTGCTTTATTTACAGTAATGGGCGTAGGGCTGGGGAAGGAGAACAGAAAATAATGACACTGATACGGAAGATGAAAAATAGGAATTTGAAGCACACGATTTATTCACCAGACGCAGATCTTATTTTTCTCGGTACTTCGCTGCATGGGCGAAACGTGAAGATCATGCGCGAGGATCTCGAGTTTGTGCATCTGCAACGACAGCACTACTGCGAAAAGTGTGGCAAGAAAGGACATCTGAGCACCTACTGTAACAAGCTTGCGCTCTTCTCGTGTATTTTCTTCGACCTGATCGTGCTCAAAAGAATCCTTTCAGAGGAACTTTCGATGTTAGTGCACACGTCATACGAGTTCAATAGGATGGTAGATGACTGGATACTCATGTCCTTTCTTGCAGGGAACGACTTTCTCCCGACCTTACAGTGTTTCGATGTGCGTTTTGAGGCTATCGAAATTTTGACAAAACTTCTCGCCGAGAACTTCAACCAAACAAAAAAATACATCACATACAAAGGCGAAATCGATTTTTCTGTGCTTCGGAACTTCTTTAAAATATTGTCGCAGCATGAGGATAGCCTTTACGTCAAGAAGAAAAAGCTTCTGGCAGATACACGACGCCGATTCCAGATAAAGGGATTTTTCGAGAACATTCCGCTAGAGACCACCTATGGCAAGACACGCTACTACGACACCAAGCTGAGCCTTAAATCAGAGCGAGAGGTTATTACAGTGTGTAGAGAATACATCTTGGGATTGAGCTGGGTATTCAAGTACTATGTAAAGGGCGCCACCAATTGGGAATGGTTCTATCCATACGACTACGCTCCCTTTGCCTGTGATATTGCGAACGTTCGAAGCATGCCATATTTGAACAAGCGAACAGAGCCGCTCGACTGTCTTCAGCAGCAAATGCTTGTTATGCCGCCGCAGTCGAAAGGCCTGGTGCCGAAAGAGATGCACCCTATTTTCAACTCTTTTCCAACCGAAATAAAAATTGACATGTTTGACAAGTTGCTGCCGTGGCAGGGAGTGGCCATTCTTCCGATAATAGACATAGAAACATTGCTGTACCAAATAAAGGAGAAAAGAAGCCTTATAAAGTATAACGATGCTATATTAGGTATTGAATCGAGAGATTTGTTCTATGTCGGCTCTAATAACAAGCTGTTTAAGTGCTTGAAGAGCCTGTATGTTGATGGTCCGTCGCACACGACCGTGTTTTTTGAAGTAGAATTGATGGCCATGCCGCATTACAAGTACGAAATGGATGATGAAAAGACCGTCATAGTTGAAATTAGCTACTGATAGGTCGGTGAGTACCGGTACTAAAGTATTTTTTGTTCATGCTGAGCTATAATTTATGTCTCGGTAACACGACAGTCTAAATGGACCTTGCCAATTAAAATCTGGTTTGCAACCTTTAAACAACGAATTGTGCCGATCTTTGCTTGCCCCTTTACCATTTTTATTTGGCATGATTTCATTCATTTTTAATTTAGTTTATGAACATTCTGCCGTTTACGATCTGAATTTGAGTGACATAAGTGTTTTTCACGGTGGTGCATTGGCCTAGCGGTTAAAAGCACATCATTTATAGCGACATATCAACTGGAAAGTTACATTTCTTGTGTCTATGGATGAAGTTTTACCAAGTACGGGATGTATATCCAGGCACAAGGTACGCCTCGAGTAATCTGGAGTGAACAAAGTAAAAAATAAATAGTTAAGGTTTTATGTGGTAACATACCTGTATGATGATATAAGCGGTTGTATTACATGAGTAGCTGAGTATTTATCACTCAATATTCACCCGTATGGAATATCCGTCTTTATTTAATACTCTAGAGCGATTGTTTCAAAATTGCACTTATCTAACGTTAAAATGATGACTTTCTTTGTTTTTGAAAAGCTGGGCAGCACGAAATAGGTGATCTTGCCTATCTCCTTTTCAAATTTATCACCAAGTGTAAAAACATAGTCGGGCATCTCGTTCAAAATAAACGGGTCCTCGTCTTTGTACGGTATGCATCCGACTGTATCAGGTGCTGTCGGACATATATGTCTTGTTCTCACAAGCATCTTCATTATCTTGATAGCTGATGTTTCTCCGTATAATTTTATATCATTGACAGCAACGGGTGGTATAAAAAGCATTTTAGTCCCCGTTTCGAATTGTGCTGGGCTCGGAAGAAAAAGGCAGTTGTAATCGATCAGGCGATTGCTTATCGGCTGCTGAGGTAGCAACTTATTCGTTGGGTCGTTTGTATTTGGTATTATAAAAGTGTCCGCTCCAAAATTTTCTATAAATTGGGTAAGAAGATCAGCGTTCTCCTTGGTAACCTCGTCAAACAAATCACCAATGATCACCAGATCGGTGACTCTTTTGCTGTTACTTATGTAATCGATGACAACATTCAGCTCGCCCATGCTATTCCGTATTTTTAGGTCGGCAATAAAGCAAATAACATCATGTTCGGGCTGACCTGTCTGTTCTAACTGTTCGGGATAAATTACATCCTTGATGGTTAAGCTGTGTGTATTCTTTTCAGCGAGAAAACCGAGCACCTGTCCGGTGACGAATAGGCCTTCGGGCTCAAATATTACTTCGACTCGACAGCTCTCGTCTTCAACATAGTACGTGAGATTTTCATACGGTTTTACAACTCTTTCCTTGTTTATGAGGCCCGTTTCGTCAAAAATAGTTTCTTTGTTCGTGCCATCAACGTACAAAAGGGCAACAAAAGCGACAGGTCCATTCGCATTACTGCTCTCCGACAAATTAGGCAGTATTGTAGCGTTTTTGCACGCGCTGAGGTTTATGAGCGGTCGCATTTTCACAAGACGCGTGACATACGTCTGGTTATACTGGCCCTGAAATAAAAAGTTCTCCTTCATCTCAAAGGGTACGAAGGAACGAAAAACAATGAACTGTGATCGGAACATGCCATTGTAGCAAATACATGCAGCGGTGAAAAACAGGTCGTATTTTAGCATTGCATCTATATTACCATTAAACAACAGCACATATGGGATTTCTTCCGGGTCAGACGCTTTGTTTTTGATCAATTAACGTCCATCTATCATAAATTCTTACAAATGAGTCAGCTGCTTACCTAAGTATGTTTCAATTAATCAGTTATCAACAAATAATTAAACAATGTCATTACATTCGAATTTGGCATCGAAATGCTCCTGGATCGTACGTCAAAGTATCTTTCAAACTGATTGAACCGCCCCACAGGTTAACACAACAAGATTCCGGGTTAGCTGGTGACGGAACTTCAGGCATGGTAATTATACCTATCTGGTAAGATTATCAAATTAATGGCTAAATGTAATTTTACAGCCATACACATGAGCGTAATGTCAGCGAAAACAGATGTACCACGAGTTTTGTGTGTATTATCAATTGGACATGGTGTGAGCTGTAACAGGATCAATAAATGAATTTTGTACTGTTCCATTGATTAGGCAGCACTTATCTCTAATAAATAATAAATACCATCTTGGTTAGATTCTATTCTTGGTCATATTTACAGATAGCAGAAAAACAATCAGATCCGTTCGTTGACCACGTGAATTATTCATCAGGTGTACTTTACAGCACCTTTCACTATGATATATTCTAATTTTTAGTGCGTGTTATCCTAAAGATTTAAGGTAGCACAGGGTACAAATTAGTCACAAATTACCACGTACAACGTAGTACGACTCCTTATCAAAGCAAATAGTAAAAATTCCTATATTAACAAGTGTTCACCTGCACATCTCCATCATAGATGGATCGTTATTTTTCTCTTCTGGTGAACCTTTTGTAATAAAAACGCATTCAGTTTTTAGTGTCTTATCGCCTCGTCTAGCATATGCAGCGAGCAAAGGTTTGACAATACAATTTGGCAGTAGAGCCTGATAATGAGACGTGATAAGGAAAGTCTGTGATGCGATTTACTCATTCATGTGCAACTAATCCCGAATAATTTTGGTAGTGCGCAGAATTAAATATGGAACAAACTATTCTCGTTGTGTTCATCGCTTTCGTTGCGGTATATTTCATACCTATGCTGCATCCTATCCAACCACCCTCTCATTGATTCAGCCACCACCCCGTTAACCGTTTATATGGTGGCAGATTTTGTTCCTAATCTATTTTAGTAAGCACTGTGGTATGGCGAACATCAAAGAAATTGGCCCAAAGCTTTTCATTTCCGCTTTTCCATCGAAAGCGTGTTTGTTTCGACTAGCTGTGTTTTCTATGTATGAGAATATTTCTTTAAGATGCCATTCCAATCCATTATATCACACTAATATTTACTCACTTATGAGGTATACGGCATAATACAGTAATAATATACCCTATGATCTTCTCGCGATTCTTTCAGAAGACTTGTTCATGTAGGTGGCCGAGTTCAGAGCAAACACTTGATATTGTTTCCATAATCACTATCTGTACTTAGGTATTTAGGGCTCTTCGTATTGCAAATGATTGAGGTGATCAATCAGCAAAGGTATTGACCATCCCTGATAGTGTTAATGGCTATTTCCTCTGTGTATGGGCGTGGTAACATACTATTCATCAGGTTTAATTTGCTACTACATACTTTTCGTTTTCAACACCAGTTTCAATCTTGGTGCATTATTAACGATACGTTTGTCTACTCGCTCAACCACTCCCAATCAAAATATGATAGATATCGTCCTTCTGAAGAATGCATCACAGAGTTTAAACCGCGTCTCAAGATAAAATGTAGAAGTTGATGGGTATATGAGCTGTATATGTTGTTTTGAATGGATATTTCACTTAGTGCAGGTAAGAAAAAATGGTAATTTTAATAGCAGAACAGACCAAACATGTTAAACTACACTTTATAACCAATTATGAGTACAAGTTGATGCGATTGGTAAATTATGGCCTGTTGACTATTAACTACTGCTGTTTATAAAGTATCACCTTGTCTTGCGGAACACGGACTTTCTCTACGATGCGGTTTAATGGGGAACGTTTTAGACTTTGTTATTTTATACACCCCGCCAATGCTGACCAAGTTCGAAAAAGAGCTGGAGTTCGTTCAGTTGCTGTGCAATCCATACTATTTACAATACCTGTACCAAAAGGGATACTTCGAGGATTCCGAATTCAGAAGATTTCTTAGATACCTAGAATATTGGAAGGAAAAGCCTTACAGTAATTTTCTTATTTATCCGCAATCGCTTATTATTCTGGATGCCCTGAATAACAATGAAGAGTTTATAAACAAACTAGACGACGAGAAAATCCTTGAATTCGTTGAGGAACAGTTGCGCTTCTACTGGTTACATAAAAATCAATAATATTCATTGCTGACGTATCGGTTATTTTGTTAGGTATTTTTTACTTTTCTTAGGATAATATTCTTGAAAATTACACGTGTTAAAGTTATTCCTTCACCGTTTCGTTCCAAATATTGCATTATTTTGTGGAAATGTATTGTAATCTCAACATTTGGCGTTTTGTATCGCAATTTCAACTCAAAAACGCGTGGCGGACGGCTGCTCGTCGTGAGAATATCCCTTTTCATTATATTTTTAGTTTATCGTTTGAGATGGGTTGTAATAAAAGGTTTTGTGATGACTTCTCGGCTGTGCGGAGGAGAAGTGCAAAACCTTTTATTACAACGAATTATTCGTGCAATTTCTGATCAAATAGCTTTTCAACAGCAAATACGTAAAATAATTTTTTCATGTTCCACCCATGGCAAATCCTTTCGAAGCGCTAGACAAAATACTAAATGATGTACATTTGTACCCGTTGGATGCACAGCACCAAATTATTAACATACAAAACATTGATAACAGGATAATAAAGTGCACACGCAAGCTACATAAATATTTTAAGCGTGGTCTCAAGTTGAGCAAAAAAACGTACGAGAAGAAGGTAAAGAAATGTCTGGCGAGTATTAGCCATTTAAACAGGAAAAGAAAAGTTTCTATGGATGTTATAGTGGAGAGCACCCGTGAAATATTTGCAGATATGCAGAAGGAGTTTTCGGATGAGTGGAAAAGCAGTATTGGTGACCCCTTAAAGAATCCCAGTGTTTTGAAGACCAGAATACCGAAAGAAGATGTTAACAATGATATAAAACAGCCAAAGTACTGTTTATGCCAGACAAGCGCCTTTGGTGATATGATACGATGCGATGATCCGGAGTGCAAGATTTTATGGTACCACTTCGAGTGTGTGGGACTAGTGCACACACCTAAGAGCAACTGGTACTGCAGCGCGTGTAAAAAAAATAGGGTAAAAAGAGGATGAGCAGGTGTTTCGTGTTAATACCTACATAAACGTACTTTTAGTAAAAATTTCGATATCAATAGTTCTGAATAATGGCAAGCGAGCGGCGCTTTTCAAGTTCTTTGCAATATGGTTTGGCGATTAAACCGGTTTTACCCACAATTTGAACATTCAACTAAGATTGTTACATGGCGCTTGCACCTGCGTACAAGGAATCATCTCGGCATTTAAAATTGTTTGTTACAGTCCATTCATCATACAATAAAAAGGCAACTCGGAAGCTGAATGGTCAGTTTTAATCTTTGCATAAAAGACCTGGTGTATTTTTTCGTGAAATGGCCCGGCGGTCTGCCAGACTGTATTTTGCAGTAAAAGTACCCATTCGGTGAACGATTGTGGATGTGCAGTACGGTAAACATCACTTTTATTAAAAGTGCTGGACAAGCACACCTTCATATAAAATGCTGGTTCACATCAATAGGCACGTGCAACACCTCACTTGCTCAATCAACCATGCAACTCAGTATTTTCTCTTTTTTCACCAGTAGCACTATTTTATCCTCCTTGTACTTGATGATTTGGTGATCCACAAATTCACCGAACAGCTGGTACACGGTCTTGGCACTGGTTATAAACATCTCTTTTTTTGCTACGTTTAGCAAATCGGTGATGAGAACGAGGTTACCCTCACACAGCTTGATGAAAATTTTAAAAAGATTTTTGCTACGCTTGGGCACATTGTTCAGCAGATTTCCAATGTCAATTTCAGCCCGATATTTTTCCACTATGTTTTCATAGGGCATGTACGTGGTCAGGTCCTTCATTATGAAGTTAAAATCTTCAAGATCCTCATCACAGAAGCTAATCTTGGTAGGGTCCATCGTATCCAAGGTGCAGATGACGTTGTTCTTTGGAAAGCTGTCTGGATCTGCGTTTCTAAAGTCAAATTTCAGGATTATGTTGGTTCTACTCTTAGAGAGAGCAGCGGGATAAGCATTTATAAAGTTTGCTTTAGGAAACATTCTCCTTAAAAGTACTGACTTATCGCCATAGCCATAGAAAAGGATGTTAAAGGTTTTGAGGAATGTTAAGTACTCAGGAACGCAGCTGAGGTGGAAAGCACTCAATCGTTCCTTCATGGGGATACTAAAATAGCAATATTTACGTCAGCAATCGGTGTGTATGTTTTGCCAATTAAAACAGATTTTACAGCTCCACATCAAGTGTAAAAGGCTACAATTTTGCTTTAAATCATCTTTTTCTTCTGTAATACGCGTTGCATGCAAAGCTCAGAACAAAGTAAAAATGGTATTGATGGTGGTATGGTCATAATATAACTACTGGGTTGATCGGTAGCAGAGCCATTTTCATGATAGTAAGACCGCTCATAAAAAATGATAATTCGCTCATTGCCCGCATTAAGAAAGGATCTACCGATGATTTGTGTCAAATAATGAAGCAAACTCAAAAGAACAGGAAATTTGATTCTTGAAGGATGAAAGACACGCCAAGAGTGTGTAAAATACCAATTGAACATAAAGGCGCATTTTATTACAGAATATGGCCAGTCAAAAAAATGTTCTGGTTTCATACACTACCCGTCCTGCAACAGAAATTCTCTTGTGCACATCATCACAGACTATTTCCATCTGTGTGCCATCCTTTCGTCTCAACAGCTCACTTAACGTTTCAAAGACAGCATCAAATTTCAATTCATCCTCAAAGCATGTCACCTTTAAGTGAACTTCCCCGTCATAAATTATGCTCAACAGGTACTTAACCAAAAATTTGTGGTGGAATTTGAAGTGCTGACTGAATGGATGTTCAACTTCGATGTGTATGTTCTCACGAAGCGATATGTCGCTGATAACCGATGGTGGCTCAGGGTGCAACAAAGGAGTGGTTACCGGTTTTTTAACTTCTTTTTCCTCGATGAACGAGAGCTCAAGGGTCAGAAGATTGCGGTTTGTGTTGTGAATGCAAAGTCGGTCGTTTTCTGCATAAAATTCCATGCCAGGGCAAATTTTCTCACATGAATTTAGGAAATGAAATGATGGGCTTAACAATGATGCACATCACGATCAGATATACGATTTACTTGGCTATGTTAATACAAGGTATGCTATGTGAATGCTCTGGTGACGATTTGTACTTCCCAAAGGGATGTATTATTGTATCATGAGCAGTATACGGTGCTTGTTGTTCTTTTCTTTTATTACCCCGTAATTCCGTGCGTAGCAACGGGGAATTAGCTCAGTGGTAGAGTGTTTGCTTCGCAAGTAAAAGGTCTCGAGTTCAAACCTCGAATTCTCCACGTTTTTGTTACTTTGCCGGTTCGTTCTTCCTAAGTGAAAACACAACGTTCTCCTTTCTTCTATACCCAATTATTGTACGACAGCCTTTATACCACATTTATTCGTATCTTTTAATTAAATTATTATTCTCAAATAACTACATGGCTCATTCTTTATGTACACGATCGCGCACTAAATAACTATGCATTCTAAGTTGGTACCTCAATATTTGCCGCTTTTTTCGGTCATACTTTCGATAGCTCAGTGCAATTTTCGTGCTACAAAAATTCTGGTCCCTTAAGAAAATGGAGCAGGAACACGATGCGCTCTCTGCCGTAAAGTCAAGGATGAAAGACGCTATTTTCAGAGACAAGGAGCTTAACAAGAACGGAAAACCAGCACTGAATAGATTGAGTCGCCTGAACGACTGTATAAAAGCTCTCTATTCTCTGCGCAACGACATCGACACAGAGACTCTTTTGATTTTGAGAGAATGGCTTGAGCCTCTTCCGGATAACTCGTTGCCCAACATTGAAATTAAAAATGAAATTTTATCGTTTCTTCTCAAAACCAACGTTAGCAGGGACCAGCTGGTTGAGAGTGAAATAGGCAAAATTGTGTATTTCTATAGCCTGAACAACCGCGAAGTTGGTGAAATCAAGAATATGAGCAAGCAGCTTGTCAGAAAATGGACAATGGTGGCAGTGCAAGAGCAAATCGAGTAGATTAAATCGCTTGTATTGCAAAATAACGTGTGCGGCCTGTTCTAGTATATTTCCTATCTTCTGACCTTGAACAGCATCTTTCGGACGTACTAACAGACAAAGTGCTGCCTGCGATAGTCTTCCCGTCCATACTTGGATTGCATAGCGATTACGAACATCTCACCGAAATACATACCGTTCATACGGACTATCCATGTATCGCGGTGACACTGTTGGAACCGTAGTAACAAAACGTATCCAGGAGTAGGATGTAACTACCAATGAACAACAAAAACCTAAATAATGATGCTTACTACACCGGTTGACGTACTTTTCATAAATTTTGCACGAACTATTTGGCATTAGATCATCTCACCTCCTCCATTCAAAAACCATGAATGCACTTAATTCTCCTCCGTGCACCAACCGAGTTTAGACAAAGTAACCAATCAAATGTACTTATATTGCTATCTATCATTAATAAATTGATCATAAGCAGTCATTGTTATAGTTTGTGAGAGTAATATTATGATTACTGTGTGTGGTTAGAAGCTTCTTCCGTGATTGGTGGTGCTTTCACCAACTTTTAGTTTCTTGTCCACCGGCATACTGCTCGTACCAATGCTATAAACATACGAAAGATTATTCGTTTCCTCGCACAGTGCTCAACAATTTTTTTCTTGCTCCACGGTAGGCAGTCCTCTAACACAAGAAATACCAGTCATCAACAACGAAATCCCCTTGTTGGAAATAACGAGCTCGCAAATTTAAAGCGAACGGTAATGATGCTGCATTTAATACGTTATATCCATTTGGTGACATGCAACTTAGATCGTATGAATTACACTTCTGCAGTTGATAATCCGTGTTAATAGCAATTTACCTGATTAAATATTTATTCATATTTTCTAAAAATGTGCTCTCTGCAGATATCATTCGTTTGCCACTTTTATTTTCATTCAAACGGTTTAAATGATTGGTCTGTGCAGGAAACTAAATTTTGGTTCGTAAACAGAAATGTTTGATTCATCATTTCATGACTGTAACGAATAGAAAAATAAATAACAAAGAAAAAAATAAAAGTGCCCCTGATGATAGTCGATGCTTTTTTCACATATCTTCCCCTGGTACTGTGTGTATATCATTTAAGAGGATTGACAAGAAGAAGTGTTTATCATTCGAATCAGATCATACGAATTGTGCTCTGCTTTGCCGTTTCCAACATTCTGAAGCTCTACTTCAGAGTGGAGAGACCCTGCGATGACAATCGGGGGTACATAAGGGGTATTATAGATGGCACTATCTACGTATTTACTTCGAACTACGCATTTCCCAGCACACACTCCGTGTTCTACACACAGTACTTCATGTACAACATGTCTGTTCTCACGTTCTTAATAGGATTGTTCGGAATATTCACTCGGATTTTCTACAACCACCATACACCGGCACAGGTATTCTTTGGGCTATGCTTCGCTTTGCTTATGGAGATATCGCTTCTAAATCGGTTCAAGCTTAGAAAAAAATCTGTCATCGAGAGCAACTGGGTAAGATATAAAATGAAACAAAACAAGGATTACAGCGCAAAAATGCTCAAAACAATGAACATCTGTGCCCATAACAAATTATAGACAGCGTGTCTTAGCAATAATTTAAGTATAAATAAATAGGTGCATTGTTTGTGATTCTCTTCGATGATTGCAATCCAGCGTATTTCAGACACCGCTATAGAAACTTAGATTATCGGTGCTGGCAGCAACGATATAACCTGCCGGCTAACAACATATGTTAAAATAAATATATTTAAATTTGGTGGTTCTGTGTTTTAATTTGTTCAGTGTTGGCAAGGATTTTTTATACAAATAGAGAATATAATGCTTTGCGAGTACATCCTGGAACGAGCTCATTTTAATGCGTGTTATTTATTAAATCACAAATCAAATCTATCAATTGTTTTTTCACGTGTAAAGTTAATTTATAGCTCTTGATTGTGCATTTCCTATGGTAGCACTCTGTGAATGAATTAATCAATTCTGCTCAAAAATGTCTTGATATCGCTGTATGAAAGGAAAAATAAACGATTCCTAGCAAAAAAAGAAAATAAGCACCTTACCATCACTACTCTTGTTTCACATGTGTGATATGATGCTATCTGATCATTTCTATCTTTTTAGATCGTTATTAGTTTCATATGCAATACGAAATTATATGTGTTTTATATTGGTACCATGATAAACGGATCTACGGCTTGATGAAAACGTTAATATACTAATAAACGGATCTACGGCTTGATGAAAACATTAATATCTTTTCACATGTCTGGTATTGCAGAGCTTGAAACAATGTTACAGATTGAGTTTTCCTCCTAAATCAACCATGAACAGTTAAGCTGGGTTGGTAATATCAATTCATCAAAACTACGACGTATGGAGAGGTACGACACGTTTATTCATTTATAACAGGTAAAAAGCTGAAAAATAACAGTGGATTGACCGCTTGTTATGCTTTGCTCCCTGTATTTCACTTTTCGTTGTAAGAATTATTTTCTGGTGCTGAATGACTTTTCAACATATTAAACCAAAAAAATTAAAAATTGTGCATGGGCACAACTGAGTCATGGTCGCTTTACTTCAACCAGGACGAATACACACACTTCAACCAGAACGTAGAAATGATAGAAAGCATGCAATCAAAGATAAAACAATGCAAACATAGGATCGATGTGGAAGGCGTTGCCCAAACGAAAATATTCGAAATAGAATACGCAGCATTTGTAGATTTTTCTGGCGAAAAACAGATCAAGGAAAATGCGGAGAACTGCATCAAATGTATGGCCGTCGTTATTTCGGACATTCTTCTCGTGTGCAGGAAAAGGTTAACAAAGATCACGGTCAGAATAAAAAATTACGGCGAGTTGATGCCATTTGCATATGTCAAGAGTGAAAACATTTACAGTCTTGTAAAAATAGAGGGCACGGTTTGCCGAATCGGTCCGAAGAAAATTGAAGTGTCCAAGCTGGTATTTGAGTGCGATAAGTGCGAAGAGATCATAACCATCTGCACCAGTGAATATAAGTATCCCTCGAAATGCCTAGGTAACTGCAAATCCAAGTTTTTTAGGCTACTCAAAGACTCTACAGCAATACGTGATTACCAGGTTATCAAGCTGCAGGAACTGACATCAAATATAGAATTGGACGCGCAAAAAATGATTGACTGTGTATTATATGATGATCTGGTCGGCACATTGGTTCCTGGAGATGTGATTCAGGTGGTGGGCGTGATAAAGACACAGCTGGAGAATGAAGCCATGTACAAGCTGGTAATAGAGGTAAACAGCCTGGCTCATCTGAAGAACAAAGTGACGCCCTTCAATTTTAACTATGAAGAGCCTGATTTCAGCAAATTTATAGAAATTGCAAAGTCGACGAACATAATTTCGTCATTTATCAAATCTTTGTTCCCTGAAATATACGGGAATGAATTGATCTTGTTCGGTATTCTTCTATCGTTGTTTAGAGGAACCATTAAGTACTGCGGTGAGAGTGTTATACGGCCTGATATACACATTCTCATTGTAGGAGATCCTGGCTTGGGCAAGAGCAAAATGCTTCTTAACGCATGCTCATTGTTACCGAAAAGCACATTTGTGTGCGGAAATTTCACGACGACTGCTGGACTCACGGTGTCCTTGACGCACGATCCCGTGTCAAATGACTACGTGGCTGACGCAGGAGCCCTGGTCATTTCGGACAACGGTCTCTGCTGTATCGATGAATTCGATAAATTAGAGAATCCCACCTCCTTGCTTGAGGTGATGGAGGATCAGATGGTATCGGTTGCCAAGGGCGGGGTTGTATGCAAAGTCCCAGCACGAACCACCATAATAGCGGCTGCAAATCCCAAGTTTGGACACTATGATGTGAGTAAAAAGATAAAGGAAAACATTAAATTCAAAGAACAAGTTATTTCGAGGTTTGACTTGGTCTACTTGCTGCTGGAGAATGTGAACGAAGAATACAACGTGAGTGAAAACATCATTAAAAAATTCAGAAGGAACAAGGGCACAATCGAAGAAAGCCAGAAGAACAGGGAGAATGCTGTTTGTACAAAAACCAAAGACAATCTAATAGATTTAATACGGAACGACAATTTGAGTCATCTGTTGAAGGCGGGTCCAACAATTTATGAGCAAGAATTGTTGAAGAAATACGTTCTCTATGCACGAAACGTGGTGAACCCCGTCCTTACAACCGAGGCGAAAAGCAAGTTGCAAAACTATTACTTGAAACTACGAAAGAACGAAAATATTACTATAAGAGATCTGGAGTCGTTGATGAGACTGACAGAGGCAAAGGCAAAGATGGAGCTGCGCAATATAGCAAGCAAAAGGGATGCTGAGATAATTATACAGTTGTATGAGAAAACATTGTTTAAAGAACGCGAAAAAACGTTCAAAAAGACTGATCTGCTCGAGTATTTGAAAGAGATGAGCACCCGAGGACAAAACGTATTTTCTACAGAAGAACTCAATTCGTTTGTAGAAAAACTCGGACTAAAAAAACCAGCAGAACAAATAATTAGCAACATGAACAACCAGGGATATCTAATAAAGAAGGGAAGAAACCGGTATGAATTCAGGTATTGACTGTCGCGTTTGTTTGCTTCTCTTTTTACGTTAAACCAGCATTGTATCATGCCTTCTTCATTCTTCTGGTGTTGCCCACGCTTTGATAGGTGTTAAAAAAAAAATTTCTGGTCGAGAATTGTGTTTCATTTCCATATTTTGATGGGCATTTTTTACGTCCCTTCCACGTACCATTTTTTAACCATCGGCAGGTCAGGCCACAGATTGCAAATTAATGATAAGTGGAGATAACAATGTAAAAATTGTGAGAGTTTCAATAAATAATTAAATATTTATTCATGCATTGTGTTGCTTCTCTTTTGAGATGGTTGCTGCAAATAACTATCCGCAGTGCAAACAGTCTGGGAGGCGTGTATGTTGATCAAGGAATGATGAGAATAAACAACGACCTAAGATCCGGTAATAGGTGCGCTGCGGTTGGTAACGATAGCAAATGGGCTGTAGATTGATTGGTGGTGATTTTGTGCATGCATTTTAATGCGGTTGAAATGAGAACGAATGATTAGCACGTGTAGAACATATCCATGGTAAATAGTGGTGTGAGAAAGCTGAACAATGGGGTATTGGAAGAGCAGACAAAAGGCCGAGAATGATTTTATTCGGCATTCAGCTATCAATACATCATTATAGAATGAACAATCGTAAAATTGTGAACAGAAACTAACAAATTGAACTGGGAACCAAGCAAATATTTAACAGCTGTTGCGATAGTGAAATGGGAGACGGATAGTCGGTGCAGTGATAATTCCTTTCATATAAAAATGCGGAGTTTGCCAGTTTGCTTACGGAACGGAGTATAAAACTATTCGTTAGAAACGATAATATATGTTACTAGGGAATGAAATGAAGTACCTTTGCGAAGTTTTAAACATATCTATCACATGAAGATGCTTTATTTGAATGAAACGCCAGAGATAATAACTTGATCAGCTGTGAGACCGACCATGCTATTCATATATGTGAAATTGAACGGTACTCATAACCAGACGTGATAACGCTCTATTCAATAGATCGGCAAAAGGTGATTCATTCATAGTAACAGTGAATAAATCACCTCTGTATAAAATCTACAATATCATTATGATCTGTTCAAGACTACCTCTCGTGCTCATGCGCACTTCGGTGAGGGCAAGAAATTAATTTTTGATCGAATCGTGTCTTTTTAGGCGTGCCATGCATTGATATGCTTTTTGCTCTGCTCATGGTACAAACGATTAGATGCGAAGGCTCGCAATCACAATATTTCCCTGATGAGTATGATTAGGTCGTTTTAAGCATTGAACGGTGTGGCATTTAGGACGTGACATTTTAGCCGTTCATGACAAAGAAACTTGAATTTTATAAAAATCTAATTTATGCAGCTCCTTATGTTTAACAAATATTTTGCGGTACAGGAGAAATTAGAGGAAAACGAAAAGATGCCATTTGTGTTCATTGTGCCAAAAGACGATAGAAAATGCGTACATAACGAGTTGAAGAATCTCATGATGGAATATCTAGTGACTGACAGAGTCGACAAAGAGCTGATCAGCAATTTTATGTTCCCCATGGAGATAGATGTGGACAGAGTAGGAGATGTGCTGGTGGACAAAGAGATTGAGGGCGATTTTTTTGATGACACTGGTGCTGTTGCGATCGAAAGGATGGAAAAGGGAACAAATGAGTTTACGACAGCTAAGAATCAACCGATAAGCAAGGAAAAAGGGTCCGCGGGCACCACCAACCTGGAGGATCACATCATAAACAAAATCGAATCAGAAATACTAAACAGCGCATTGAATACCAGCTGGGATGACATAGCCGGGTTGGAAAGTGCAAAGCGAATTATAAAGGAGATTGTGGTGTGGCCGATGCTCCGACCTGATCTGTTCACAGGCCTGCGAGGACCACCAAAAGGCATTTTACTGTTCGGCCCACCGGGTACAGGCAAGACACTCATCGGTAAATGCATAGCATCGCAAATCAAGGCAACGTTCTTTTCGATAAGCGCATCATCGTTGGCCTCTAAGTGGGTTGGCGAGGGCGAGAAACTTGTGCGTGCACTTTTTCATGTAGCGAAGGAAAGGGAGCCATCTGTTATTTTTATTGACGAGATTGATTCTCTGCTCTCGCAAAGGACAGATAACGAGAACGAGAGTGCGCGAAAGATAAAAACAGAATTTTTGGTGCAGTTTGATGGTGCAGGGTGCACAAACAAAGAAAGAATCCTCATTATCGGGGCAACGAACAGGCCACACGAAATTGATGAGGCTGCCCGGAGGAGACTTGTTAAAAGAATTTACGTGCCGCTGCCAGAAGGACAAGCTCGCGTTCAGATGATCAAGTCCTTGATGAAAGAACTTCAATTTGATCTTGCTGACGATGATTATGGGGAGATCTGCGCTGCAACTGATGGTTATTCTGGTTCTGATATGTTTAATTTATGTAGGGAGGCTGCGATGGAGCCTTTGAGGGAAATCGATGACATTTCTAAGGCAGTCGAGGGCAGCACCAGGAGAATAGTGAAAAACGATTTTATGAAGGCGCTGCAGCAGATAAGGAAAAGCGTATCCAAGAACGATCTCAAGGCCTACGAGAAGTGGAACGATGATTACGGGTCAAAATAGCGTAGCATTTGTAAACGTACAGCATATTATTTTTGATTGACCAAAAAGCCATGATGAACCGTTCGTGCCCATTTTAGACCGAGAACCAGAATAAATGAATTTTTTTCATGTGTTTTCTGCCGTAGATAGCGTAAACATGGACAGCTATGTTTGACATCAACACATTTTGCATCGCATTATCTGCACCGTTTCGTACGCATAGCCTTTGATGCGTGATGTCAACGATAACAATCATTAAATGTTCCTAACTGCGTTTGTTCGCTGCAATCTTCACATTTTTTCGTTTAGAAGGAATTCGTAAGTAATCGTTTTATTTTCCTTTTCGCCCTATTCAACCGCAAAATTAACGTTCAACCAGTCGTTTTTCGTCATTAATAAAGCCACAGGAAGAGTTTGAGCGATGTGGCGTGTGTTGATGGCAAATAAATTATTTTTTACTAAAAAGTGGTTTTTATCACCTCATACACAGGTGCCATTCAAACGAACACACTTTCATGATCCGATGGAACGGACCATGACCAATGGAACTATTTTTTGAAAAAGCCGCTTTTCGTGTGACTTTTTAGGTTTCTAAAAAATTTTACCCATCCTTGCGCTGGGGTTCATTCCAGCAATGAGGCACTGCTGAGTTGGAACATTTGCGGATCTGCAACTTACACCCCAATCGGATAGACCAAGACTCGCTTCTGTGAGCTGTTCTTCGTTGAGGAACATAATGTTTGGCAGAAAAGGCTTCGCCTTTTCATTAGTTAAATTCTTGTCTTTTAGCCCTGTGTTTACCATTTGGTGTTAACTCCGTTTGGATGTTGGTCTGCCACTAATTTTGTTAAAATTGCTGCCTTGTCATGCTACACGAAATGATGTGTCTTTTTTCGGCCAGTGCCTGTGTTGATTGCAGCTGGGCAAAGGGAAACGAGGCATTTTTTGCTGCGAGGGATCATATCGCTGGTATAGATGTTCAACAGTGAGGTGGTAGCATAGAGCTGGACCGTTGGTTGCTTGCAGAAGGGAATTGTTCTCGTTTGGAATGAGCACGGCTGATCACACCATAAAATGGTACGTTCTACAACCAAAATTATTTTATTAAATAAAATCTGATTCTCTAAACGTATTAAGGTCCAGCAAAGATAATTGCAGTTGTACGAGTTCACTCACACTGACCAATCTGCAAAAATGAAATGTTTACTGCCACTGGTAAAATCTATTCCCTTTCCAGGTATAAGCAAAGAATATTTTGGTCTGGTTCCGCATTGTGCACCGTGTGTTCCAGAAGGTATGGTGAACGGTGTTCTGATCGATCAAAACAGCGGTTTGAACCTTCCATACGTATTTATTTTGCACTTGTAGCATTTATCATCTTTTTGATACTCGTCAAAGGCGCATTTCAAACAAAACGCATGCCCGCAATCAGCCATAACCTTCTCATCGTATTCTTTCCTACATATCATGCAGATAATATCGTCATCAACATCTATTGTGTGAAGATACTTGCAATCATCTTTGTACCGGCATGTACCGGTCTCTTTAAATTCTTTGCACACGAGTTTGTGCGTTTTGTTCTGCTTCATGGGGTGATTTGTCAACGCGGTCTTAAGGGTTTGGAATCGACTAAAGTCATTTTTAACAGGAAATATGCGTATTCATTGGTAACAGGCGCTGTTATTCCAACACCATTTCCAGTACAACGCTGTAATTAAGGCACTCAGCCTCTAAATAATGGTCTGCGTGTCCACTTGGGTAGAAGGGCGTAATTAATACGGGCTACCAATTGTTGTTGTCATGTGCAAATGCGCACGCCCATTAGAAATGGTACTTAACAGCACAGGTAATGATGGTATAAATGAACTGTGCTATTCTTAAGAATGTACGAACCAGCATATCACAACAAACTACCATAAATTTAATATGCGTGTGAAACACCGTAGGTTTCACAAATGATCTGGAATTGTTCAACACTCGCTTAAAACTGTTACGCCAGATCAATGGCACACCTACCATATTTAGAGCATCGCCGTGTTTGTTTAGTTATATTGAATTTCAATTTGTGAATTACATTTCGTGCTACCCCATGTTGCTGTACATTTTTTACGGGTTTATGCTCGGTGTTCTAACGGCTCCAATTCTGGTAGAAATCGTGATGTTGTACCTGATTGAAAGATTTGGACGCTCGAGACACTCTTTCAAACCTGACAAAGTGAGAATGACGCCTCGCCAGAAAGATATATTCAAACAGTCAGTACATGCCACAAAGGACGTTGCCTGGTTCAACATATGGATGCAGCGGCACTGGTATGAGCTCGCCCATTCATATGCCCACAAAGACAGGCTCACCCGGATTATTCTGAAAAAACTGAATGTTCTGAAGCGGAGAAGGATTGCAAAGGATGTAGTTGTAGAAGACGTGGAGATATCGGTCGAAGCACCTATAATAGAGAGTGTGACTGTACTGACGCCATCACAGTACAACGATATCATGAATGATTGTAGCACAAAGATGGAAAAAAGTGCGACAGAACAGAAGGAAGATATGCTGAGTTGCGAGCTGAATGTTAATGATGAATTCTTCGACTGCGCTGAGAAACGCAGATACACGGGTAAAACTGCTAATACGGAACAAATCGGCACATGTGAAAGCGGGTATCATAAGATTGATGATGAAGATGATGGCATGAATGTTTGTAGAAGACCGTTTTTTGGCAATAATGGGGATCAATTTTCCCCATTACGAAACTGTTCTGCCAACAGATCGACGTGTGCAGGCGTGCACAAACAGCCCACTTCTAAAACGATATTCAGCGATTCTGACTTCAACTTCAATCAGGTGTTTCTCCTCGTTGATCTAAAATATCAGCAGTATTCAACATTTCACATCAAAATTTTTTTTCTTGGTGATTACAAATTGGAGACTCTGTGCTCGCTCGGGAATTTTGGCGGTAAGGCACTGGTAAGAATGCCGGCCAACAATCAGAAAAACAAATGGGAACTATCTTTTCTAGAGAATCCTCACTTCGATATACGTATTGACGCATTCGTTGGGCATGCTAATAGTATGAAACAGTATTTAAACCGTGTGTTTAGTCTGTTTGTCAGGCGAATGTTGTATCATTCGCTATGTAGACAGATGGTCTTTCCGAATTTTCATTCACTGTTGATTCCAATGGTCTCCTCAAACCTAAAGTATGTGGACCACAAGATAAACGAATTTGATGAGCTGAGATACGAGGAGTGGAGCAGAAATCTTGCAAACAGGCTCTTTCTATACGTATCAATGAACTATAAGATCACCAGAAAGAATGACACTGTCACGGTACGGCGTAGCAATGCTTATATTAATGGGGAAAGTGATCGCATTAATCTCCTGGAGATTGACTTTAGAAACGACTCCGCCGAAAAACATCCGAAAAATGAACACGAAACTGACCAGAATAATGTGCAAGAGAAAATTTCAGGAAAGCATACGACCGATGATTTTCCAGTATCTCGTCACGACGGTACCTTAGAGAAGCCAAAAAAGTCAGATTATAAGCCAGTGAAGGAATTTACAGATGAAAAAACGCACGGTCTACCAAATATTGAGGAGAAGGATCCCAGAAATGGATTTGGTTCTGTGGTAAATGAAACTGTGTTTACCCGCAATGTGGCAAAACAGATCATTAATATTGGCGAAATTGATAATATCTCAAGGGGATCGCAGAAGATCGTGGACGAAATGAGACTGATTACGGATATGGAGAGTCCATATCTAAATATTCTATCGTATTTCTACAATTTAAGTATATTCAAGTATATCATGCACGATTTTTTGTACCTTAAGGTGAGCCGAAAATTTAACGAAAGGATAAGTTTGGTGAGGCTATACTTCAAAAAGAATGTTTTTGACTACGTCAGGATTATAAGAAACAACGTAATTCTGTTTCAGCGAAACTCAACCCACGAACCAGAATTCTTTCTGATCCGAATGGAAGGCGCTAAATTACAAATATTTTACTACCTGATCAACCCGGTGTTCCTCTTCAGTTTCAAGAAGGGACACAAGATAAGAGAATGTATCCTGAACAGAAAAGTAGATGGGGAAGAACCTGACATAAAAGTGACAGAGATGGAAAGTCGCGACACACGGAACGATATACGCAAATTTAAGAGAATGATTGAGCAGAAGGAGGGCCTGGTAACAAAAGTCGTCAGTTTCGACATTTCTTCCAAGAATCTTAGAGATATTCTTGATGATCCCGTCATCAGATTCCGGTTAATGGGAATGGTGGTTAAAATCATGGATGTACAACAGATAAGCGAAAACACATCGTTGTATTTCGTGAAATCGCGTGACAAGCCCGATGAAATGGTAAAGATCTTGAGTTTCTGCGATGACTCACGAATTATTGACGCCGAAACATACAGCAAAGACTTAATCTGCTTTTACACGGTCAAACAGCTAAATGGAGAAAGCCAGCTCGAAGTGAGTTTCAGCCAGTTTCTCGAGACATACCTGCGCCGGTTCTTTATCTCGCCCGTTATGATAAAGGCCAAGTTTTACCGACCTGATTTTAAACCACTTTTGCTGAATTTCGCATACGACAAAAGCATCGAATACAAGTTCCGGTGTGACACGGGTAGCATCATGTTCGAGATGTACAGCGAGATTGCCGATGATTTCTACATAACCATAAAAATAGACAAGGAGGTACTGTTCAGCAACCTGAAGATAATAACAACAAGAAAGAATCGGCTTGTTATCACAATAAGTAGAATAGGCGAAGTAAAAATACATATTAGGCCCAAGACAGCTAAGCATAGAAAGTTCTACTTGACGATTGCACAGATGAAGAAAAAGGTGGAGAAGGGACAGAACGAGTTTATGATGGACATTGTAACATCTCTAGGTACAAATAAGAGCATAGAACCAAAAATAGCGGTTGGCATGGGCAATATCATATTCTGGGATCTGGAATACGACGAGGATCTGATAAAAATGGTCAGTTCAAAGAATTATAAGTCCATGATCAGCGGGTTTGGGATTCTGATCGGTGAGGATGATGTTTATAAAGTAACGATAAAAAACGAGGGCCTGAAGAACAGAAGCATACGACTTTGCTTAGGATCGACTGCAAACAGGCTGTAGAAAAATAAAAAGTGTTTTTTACCAAAAGCATGTTTATTTCCTCGCACATCAGCAGTATTTTTTACATTCCTTTTCAAAAGAGTATTTTACGTGTCCAATTATCCCTGTGGGTATGCTATGTATGTTGTTATACGTGCTACCGTATAATTTATTTCTGTTCAATATTTTGTGAATTGGGTATTGGTGCAATTTGCTATCTAGTTTGAACGATTCTGTTGTAGAAAAACAGCATTTGATGCGCCGTATGAATAAACTGGTGTTATGCACGTGCAAAGTACTTCTGCAATATCACTGATGCATCTCACACTGAATAAATTTTTCTGTGCCATGATACCATGTAGGAAATGTAAATGAAGTGCTAAGTAAATTTTGTATCATTTGTTTTCACATGTTTTGTTCTATCTAACACAGCTGTGTTACATATTACATTGCTTGAAAACACATTTTTCGTGCAAAATTTCTCTTAGCCAAAAAAATACGCTCTCTCTGTGAATCCAAGGCTATAATGGGCACACAATGCGTCAGAAGATTTTGTTCGTGTGTTCTGGTTGAGAAATGGCAATTGAGCAGATCTTAAAACACCTACGTGTTGTATTGGGCATGAGCGAAAAGGAAACTTTTTGGCTAGCCCTATTATGGATGAGAATTTCATCAAAGAGAATTCTTCGGTGATCAAGAAGACTGATAAGGCGTTTTACAACCCTGCACAGGAGATAAACAGGGATATTTCTGTTATGGCAATCAATGCATTTCTTGAGCTCTCGAAATTCAAGGAAAGCAATCTGTGCATTTTTGAATGCATGTCAGCTACAGGTCTCCGTGGCATAAGATATGCAAAGGAGATTACGCCAAAATGTACAATCTTTATGAACGATATTGATCGCGACGCCGTTGACACAATAAAAGACAATTTGAGAATCAACGAGATAGAATTTAACGCAGTAAACGATCACCGGAACAGATGCCTCATAGAAAAACTAGAAGAATCCACAGGTGAGCGTCAATATGGCAGTAGCTGTGCCAAAAGGGGGGATTTAAACCGAGTTCTTTTGTTGAATAGCGATTGCAATGCTATTATGGCCAATAACAATTTATTTTTTCACGTTATAGATGTTGATCCGTTCGGACACTTCACTAAGAATTTGCCATTTGTGTTTAAATCAATCAAAGGCAACGGCTTGGTGTGCTTGACAGCAACAGACACGGCCGTATTGTGCACAAACAGAAGTAAATGTGCGAGGAAGTACGATGTTTTGATCAGGAAAGTTCCATACTACGGTGAAATGGCACTAAGGGCCGCCTTGTCAACAGCGGCGCGTGTTGCTGCACTATATGACTGCGGAATAGTGCCCTTGTTATCGTTGTCGGTGGATTTTTATGTGCGGCTTTTCGTGAGGGTTGAGAGAAGAACATCCGCAGTCAAGGCTTCCCTCAGCGAGTGTGCGCACTACTTTGTCTGCGGATGTGGATATATGATCGAGTATGGAACAAAAAGCACTGAAATTTCCCTGCTTTGTCCGATCTGCCACGGAAAATTGTTGTTGTGTGGTCCTTTGTGGAAAGGCAAGCTGAAAAATCCTGAATTTTTGGATAAGCTGAATAATAGAACAGAGAGCAAACGAATTACCGAAATTCTACGACTCATAGAACAAGAAAATGATTGTTTCGGCTTCTATCATATACCAACTGTATGTTCTCTGCTCAAAAAGGAGTGCATTCCGATGGTTAAGCTGGTATCAGAGCTGCTTAATCGTGGGAACATGGTATCATTTACACATTGCCGGGCCAACTCTATCAAATCTGATTGCAGTTACCATGAACTGGTCGAAATTATCAGATCCTACTTCGAAAACAAAGATTTTATTGTGGAGAATCGGCTAGCGATTGAAATATGTGGCAAAAAATACAACCGCGAAGTCGTACATGACAACATGGGACCGCTTTCCAAACCACATAAATAAAAATATAGCATCTTCGTAGACATAGCACAGCTTTTATTTCCAGTGTTTTTGTAAAATATTTGTATTTTTGGCTTTGGTGCTATACACAGCATAAAAATGTGTCCAAACGTATTTTTATGGTGTGTATGAGTGGTCCTGAATAGATTACGGACTATGCCCCCTGTGTTTCTAGAATATAAAGGTATTAAAACGTTCTTAGTAGAATATATCGTTTCGGGTTTGTTGTTGTGCCAAACGAACACTTTGTATGACAAATGGAGCTGTTTCATTTATCAAATTAAAGTTTCAGAGGAAAATGTCCAGGTCGTGCACTAGGTAATTTGCTTTAGTCAAATTTAATTAGTACTTTGGTTGCATGGCTCAACACTAACGGAAGTACAAGCAAATAACACGTACTTTAACGAACATAGAGTGCAATCAGTCCAACGGTCCAAAAACAGAAAATTTATTACTAGGCGAATCATCCTTGGATTTCAAAAAGCCGTCGTGCTTTTTACTTCTCGTATGACTAATTGAAGGTTTTCAATAAATTAAATTCGTTGAACACGCTTCTCACACTATGCGCTGTCATGTTTGTATTTTACATCCAATTCGCTCTAAATAACTACAACAACAATCAACGTACCAAGTTTCGGATTACCGGGCCTTATATTTGCAAAGGTTTTGTTGCCACCGCACTGCTTTCTTTAAATCGAGATGGGGGCGCATCAACCTTCAACGTGCCTGATAGCTAGCTTTAGTTCACAGTCAACGGCTCGAGCGGCTAGTTTTAGCATTGCACCCTCTTGTATCACATGAGAAGGAAAATGTGATGCTGATGCCATTAACTCGAGCGGTGTTGTTGAGTAAAAAAGTGGCATGCAGGCAGCGGTGGAGGATGTCTTATTTCGCCGCTACATGCGATAAAAAACAAAGTACACGAGCTGCATGTTTATTTATTATTGGAATCAACGGACAGTAAAATTGCTTTCACCATCTCAAAATAGTTCTTTTCAATCATGCTGTCTTCCCCCTTCTCATACATAACGAGAGTACCTGTGTAGTAATCCAATATCCCGTTAATCCTGCCGTCTAAGATCAATTTCCTGAGCTTCGCCTCGATGGCACTCACGGGAAAGTTCAGCTCCTCGGCCAAATAGCTGATGCTTACATTCAGGTACGGCTCGATTAGCTTTAGAATATTGGAGTCGAGCAGGAGATCGTTTAGATACGCCAGGTGCGAAAGAATAAAATTGTCTTTTATGGTTTCGTAGTTTTCTCTTATGATTTTGTCATATCCGGAAAGATTTCTCTTTTTGCACGACTCACCGAGCCTCACAAGTATTTTAATGATGTCGTCGCCGAGATAACTCTGTACACCCTTGTTTTTCAGCAGCGAACCGATTTCATTCCATCTGTTGGCAATGATCTTCGAGAGCACAAGATACCGCACTGTCAGACACGCTTCTGAGTAACACTTAGACTGATTAAACCCATCCAGGGCCTCCATGAAATTCGAAAATGCCGATGTGTACTGCCTGTCCTCGCAAAGGTACATTCCCGCGAGCAGCTCAATCTGTGCCTGGATGTAGGATGGCGAAAACGTGGTGACCGCCAGAGCGCGTGCTGATGTCAGCGAGGCCTTGGCCCGTG
The DNA here is from genome assembly GCF_000192795.1 of Vavraia culicis subsp. floridensis. NCBI lineage: Eukaryota > Fungi > Microsporidia > Pleistophoridae > Vavraia > Vavraia culicis. The sequence goes on along the minus strand of NW_007360637.1, from coordinate 1,586 downwards.
GCATGTTTTGCATCTCATAGTATGTTTTACTCTCATAAATGTACAGTGTTATGAGATTAGCCTTATCGTTCATCTTTTTCAATTCAGTGGCCAGTTCACTTATATTCTCCAGGCACTTCTCATATTCTCTGATCTCGTAGAGCATCCCGACACGCTTCGTCTGAAAAAACAGTTTTAGGTATTTCAACTCCTCTTTCTGGCACCAATCGATCATTTTCTCCTCGAAATGAAGAGCAATGTTGAAGTCCTGCGGCGGAATGAAGCCAACGATTTTTTTCATTATTTTTGATGCGCGTGCACCTGTAAGGTTGGGCCACAACTTCCTCAAAGACTGACATAGCTCGGCCAATTTCTCGTAGACCCGTTCATTCATGATAATCCGTGCCATCTCATATATTGCACTCTCCTTATCATCGTTGTTCACATGGGCGGACTGTAGAATCGTTTCAAGCTCTGGCATGTTTTAGGGGCTTGGCCCGAATATTTTTTATATAGCAAACATTCAAATTTGGATGATAGACCGCCCAAGCATATATCGAAGCAAATATAATGTGAGAAGTTGATCTGTGGAGCGAAAGTTATGGAATAGATGTTGGTCATTAGGTATGAACAGCAGATAAGCACGGATAGAATAAACATACGGTCGGTAATATGGCAAGGAACAGCCAAAATTGCTGAATTTTGAGTATTCACATATTTAACGGATCTATATACTCCAAAATCACTAATTTCGAAGCTAAAATTAACAAATCACGGATTGCATTTAGTCACACGTCTGGCCCATAATGCCATTCAGTGATTCACCGATCCGTCTTCATGTACAGGTTTTGGCGCGTTATCCGGCGCTGTTCTGAAGGGCGCTAGAAGTTTCTTGCACTGTATAGACCAAAAAAGTGAGGTCATCGTGGTTTAGAAACAAAGAGACGGTTTTTGATAGCGTATGAGAACGAATTTTGGAAATAGTTCGTCCGTTTTTGATCTACTATTTGTGTACACAGCAATTGTGCCGCATATTAACGGACATTCTGCTGATGTACAGGTAGACCAGGAAGGGCTGATGGACAGTTCTGCAGTTCGACCGGATCATAGAAGATTTGAGAAGAGAAATAGCGTTTAAACCATACAACTGTTCAAATTAACACTGAGATGCTACTCTGTATCTTAAGAATGCGTAAGATTCTCGCCACCCGGTAGCTATGCACCTCGCAGCAGCATTAATGAATGATTTGCAATGTCTATTAGAATGAATAACGGAAAAGCATTTATCAGCCATACAGGAACAGCATCGGTATCAACAGATGAGAGACAGCGCCACGATAGAATACGCTTGGTCCATTCACATTCCATTGTTTGTGGTACGAATCAGTCAAAATACCACTCACTGATCGAAACACCATTTTGCAGTTGAACACTCAACAAAAGGCACCAGAGAGATGACAGCCTTGTGTTTGCAATCGTGTCAATACCTGATAAATTGTACTTCCCTCTCATTGCGGCGAGCACTGCATGTTGGTTGATTTTTGACAGGTGTATTGTGGCGAGAGAGGAACGGTCAGGAAACCTGAATACCGCAGAACATTTCAATT
>NW_007360636.1:60894-71790 GCF_000192795.1 Vavraia culicis subsp. floridensis | reverse complement strand
GGCATGCCACCATATTTTATAAAGGCAACCAACACTCTGATGCGCTAGCAGGTATCCATCCATTGTCTAATAATATAAATAACTCACAACGCCATAAAGAAAGTTATATGCGCTACCATTGTACTGATAGCCATCAAGCGAATACAAGAGAAAAAGAGGAGATTTACAAAGCATGTTCTCTGGAATTGTAAGTTTAGGCCATAGATTATCGATGCCATTTGTGGATCTACTCAGTAATAAATAGTGAACTAGAAGCGCAGTGATTCTCAACAGTGAGCTCCTGGCAAGAAGAATGCAGTAAATGATTTTGTTTAACCGCTCGTTCACGCAAGAACCGCCTAGCAATAATATATATGGCTATGCTCACATTGGCTAACATGACCTGCTCTTTTACAATGGTGCAGTTGCCATGTTATTGTTAATATTGGCTGTGATGGTGTGTTGCATTACGGTTAAGCTAGCTGCCATGTGATCAATGCTAGGTCCATCTACCAGTCTGTCCTTTGCTGGCAACGAATCGATTGGGAAGAAATGTTAGTGCTGTGAGAGTTGTTGCACAATCTGTGCGGACACAAATAAACAGACTTAAGTGAGCAGTTGGCAACCGCAATATCATTTACTATTTAGCATTGTAGAGAAAAAAGATGCGGACCACTAAAATTTCTATGATAAAAGGAAAAGTTTAAATCAACAAACAGGATTACTGGACCTACAATACAACGTTTACTTTATTCAAACATGCTGATCAATGTCTTTCTTAGTTAAAACGCTATTTATAACTTTTTAATCATTTATTCTTGATCATAAGCTATAAGCAATCTAACCACCTATCAACAGGTATAGCGTGCTCCAGAGTTATCCTGTTTTACTGATATTTATTTCCAATTGTTCAGCTTGGTAATCTTTCACATATCTACCCAATATTTTGTATTATGCATGGTCCATTAGTCCTAGAAGTATTTTCTTTTCTCTTTTATTTCACCAGATATGTTCATTCTTATGATAATACCGTTTTTTCACGCGTAATATGCGTAGTACTATGTCCAAAGCACATCAGTGCATGCCACGACGAATCACTGAGATGAACAAACAATCCTGCCTTTGCATAATATGTGTCTCTCACGATACCACACATCTTAATGATATTACCTATGCGGCGGGCAATGATATATTGTTACTCTTGGTTAATTAACGCCAAATCGGATTAATTTGCGCAAAGATACACTTCTTGTCGCGATAACACGAATACAGATGGTTCATTAAACTGCATAAATTTATACCTTTTACCGCGTGTTTCCTTTATAGGCATCTTCCTTTTTTGTTTGTTCATATTTTTTAACAGGAACAAAAATTTGTATCCCCAACACACGGCTGATCTATGCACAAAAATTTTATACTTTTCAATTTTGCGGCGTTTTTGCTCCATTCCTGCTACGCAACCACCCGCCACTTCTGGTTCCACATCACGAGTGAGTGCATATTTATTAAGGTCCGATTAAATTGTTTCATACAAATTATGGGCTGCCTGAGCATTCCGAGTGCTTTCATCTGGTCCTACCTGGCAGATCGGACGAAGTGGCACAGGCAGATTATTGCCATCAATATCCTTCTCTACATCTTGGCGTCCGTTATTAATTTCAAATTGAAAGACATCGGCGGGAAGTATATTGTTCAGTGTGGATGCGTGCTCGCAACGCTTCTAAGAGAAATCGCCATTGGCGGTACTTTTTCGATTTTTTTTGCTCTTGTTCTGAATTACACGAAGCGAACCAACTCATCGAATCGGAACGTAGGTATCGTTAAGATGTCTGGAATCTTTGGTATTATATTCGTGATGATGGTGCTGGGCATAGCCGGTTGTTTTTTTCCAGCACTGAAAGAGGGCAAAAGGAACATCGCGCTTGCTATGTGTGTATTGTCCGGGGTGCTCTCTGCATTGGTTGTCTTCTTTTCACTGCCCGAGTTCATAAAACCAGAAACGGTTCTTTTCAAGAAAAAAATTTCGGTGAAGGATTTTTTTAGGAAGATCTACCAGTACACGAACCCGATCATTCTTACATTTTTCATTACAACTGTCTTAATCGGTCTGAATAGGATGGCTCTTGACAACTTTTCCGCGTCGTTCTGCCGTCTGATAGGATATGAGATGCACCATATCCGATTGTTCTTTGGTTTTCGGATGATTTTAGAAGCGATCATCCTTTTCTACAGTGAAAGCGTGTGCAAGCTGATCGGAGTTTACCATCTTTTGCTGCTTGCTGCCGTTTGCACCGTTTTCCGCACATTCATACACACCGTCGTTGATCTTCTCCAGGCATCGAAGTACCGCAAGGCATCGTTTATATGTGCAGTAGAAGCGTTTAAGGCGATTTCTACGTCTGCATATTTCTACTCATCCACGCTGATTTTCAGGTCTTTTGCCAAGTATGACACGCAGACACTTGCGTTGGGTCTTAACAACTGTGCCTACAACGGCATGCCCAGTGTTCTTTTTTCCATAATAAGCCTAATCATTTCCAATCCACTCTCCTCCGGTTCCTCCAGCGGTTCCAATACTACTGTGCTCGATGAACGAGCACAGTACAAGTATTTCCTTACATTCTTTCAAATAGTAACAATCGCGTCTTTCTTTGGCGTCATTATTACCGCGGTAGGCATTTACTTAGTGAAGAGAAACAAGCTGGAAAACTTTGAATGGACCATGCACAAATAAAACGTACTCTTTAGATTTATCCTAAGAGGTTTTTAGTGATGTAGCAGACTGTGAGAGAGAAATGATCCAAATAAAGTAAGTTTATTTTCTGAAAACGATTCTGCTGAAGAATAGGACACTATATTTTTTTTACACCAAAAGACCATTTTTCTCCTCATATTATAACACCTAATCAATTTAATTGTTGCTAAAAGAGTAAATTTAACCTGATTTTAGCATAAGGGGTAATATTCTTAGCAATAATTGATCGAAAGTGATAATAATCAACGACAAAGGCGTATGAAAGAACACTCTCATATGCTGACTGCATGTTTGGCTGGGTAGCAGAATCGTGAATCATATCAATAATGTTCTTTGCACCATCTGGATACGGAATATTGGTTGCACATAGGCCGAGAACAAAAGGATATTGGGGATGAACAAGATTGCTGTGCAAGGAAAAGAGGTCATGCATATGGATGGAACAAGTGATAATAGGTATGTGCAAGGAAAAGAGGTCATGCATATAAATTGTACAAACGGTATACGGCGTACACAACAGCCTCGATAAACAAAACCTGTAAAATGCTCGCTTGCAGCAATAACACGTATAAAAACGTACATATGTCGTAAATTTTTTCGATACTGAGCTGTCTTGTTACTATAATCTCAATGTTTTGAAACCACATCTTCACTACGCTGTAAAACGTTTTGTTTCACCATGCGGATTTAAAAGCCATGGATCACCGATCGAATGAATGAACGTTACAAGCAGCTATTCTACTCAAGCATCATCCTATTTTCTTCATATTTCTCGTATGACATTCCAGCGGCCCTCAACAAAAACATACATCTGGGTGATTCCAAGTTTACATCGTACGAAATCACGGTCCTGTACTCGGTGTACGCCTTTCCAAACATATTCGTTCCCCTTATCTTTACGTTTGTGACCGAGTACTCGGAGAGCAGTTTGAACATATTTCTCTCGTTCCTGGTTCTTGTGGGGCAGTGCGTTTTTACCCTGGGAATCTTCAAAGGACTGTTCTATGTCGCTGTGCTCGGTAGGCTGCTCTTCGGAATAGGAAACGAAACCCTTTTTGTGATTCAGAGTAAGCTTATAACAACAAGTTTTAAGGGACGTGAGCTTGCATTCGCACTAGCCTTGTTCACATCGCTTGGTAGGTTGGGCATCGTATTCAACTTTCTGATAACACCATACCTTGCCAAGAGGTACAACGCAACTGTTCCGTCTGTGATCGGGCTCTTTCTAATTCTTGTGGGCTTAGTGCTCAATCTAATGGCAAAGCGACGGCCATTACAGATTTATCACGCTGATTTGAACATTGGTGAGCCAGTGCGCGTGCACAACACGGACAAAACGGTGGTGGTTGTGCCAGATGTTGAACATGCACCGGCCGTGCATCTTCCAGAATTTGTGGCGAGTGGGTGCTTTTTTGGGGATGAAGCGAATGTATGGAACGAAGAGTGCCTGATGGACTCTAAACCTATGAAACTACCGTGCAGAACAGAGCCATCCACGTTTTTTAAGAACAGCGGAAGTAGAAATGCGGCGTATCGTAAGATTAAAGATGGATCAAAGGAACGGTCCTGTTTTGTGAGCGATGAGAACTACGAAAATTTGTGGAGTGGTGGGGATGACCTTCTGAACGAGAATGAGGGTATGGTTTCGGCAGGCGCAAGTAGTGTTATGACTGAGAATGATCACAAGGACGACCGCACGATGAACGCAAGCCATAACGGATCTGTTATCAACCAACCTATCCATGGAACCATAATCGATGAACACCTTGAAAGATCTAACATTGGTCACAACCACACCACCTACAGCAACAACGATGCACTTGTCATAAACCAAACCGTTGAGAACAGGACGTGTGATATCACCGGCATGACGGTTTCAGAAAAAGGAAAAAGAACCGTTTTTACTTCGCAGAATGCGCTAAAAAAGCACCGCATTTCGTTCGATGATATCACCGATTTGGACCACTCCCCCGTCATCTCAACACCGCCGGGAAAAACTGCCGACAAGCAGAGCATCAATCCGTATTTCAGCATGCTTGTTCTGATTGCATTCTTATCCGCATCTGTTTGGGCACCTTTCTACAACTTAGGCCCTCTTCTGTTCCAAAAACGCTACGGCTATACGAGAGAGGTATCGGCATCCATGATGGGTCTTTTAGAAATAATCCAAATGTTCACCATCGTCGTAATCGGCTTACTGTCCGATCTTACGGGCATAAAACTGCTATTTGTTGCATTTGGTGCGCTCCTCCTTATGTTTTCACATGTCTGTATTTACCTCAATTACAACATAATTGCCATTATTTGCACCCTAGGCATAGCAGGCCCGCTGCATTCCTGTTATTGGCCGTGCGTGATCAACTTAGCATCTCAGGAACAGCTGTCCCTAGCATTTGCTATAATTTCCAGTTTTCTCAACCTTTCCTTTACAGTCAGTCCGTTGCTCGCATCCTACCTGTTGCAAATTGACAACACGTTCAGGCTCATAGAGGGTGTTTCCATTATTTTTGCCATACTTACATTTATAATGGTGGTTATGCTTAATTTTATAGATTTCAAGAAGAAACTAGGAATGAATAGGAAGGTTAAATGCTAACGTACACGATTTTGGTTATTTATCCTATCATGGCGGTTTACCTATGTATGAGGGAAAATTGATCAAATAAACATATTTTGTATCATCAAGGATCGTTGACGCATTTTCACGCCAAACCGCAATCCCAGCAATTTTCTCCTTCAAATGCAAAGTAGAGAGGCTTAGAATGATACTTCGACACATCACTGCGGATAATTTTTTCGTTACTCGTCCCTTAGTCACGGTACAAACGTTATAGATGAACAAGTAATAAGATATGCACTCACATACCGGCCCAGAGTTGCAGTATGGCAGAGTGTTTTCAATGTTTTTAAAAAGCATTTCTATAATTTATAGCAACTCATCACTGTTACAACCATCTACCCGTGTTAGTACAGGCTCTGCCACAATGTGGTACCCTATAGCACCAAATTTGTATTTAAATTCATAGAACTGTTCCTCCACGATAAATTGCGCCAAAACTATTCCGTACACCAGTCCTGTGTTAAGTGCAAATCATTCGTTTTATTTCTATTTATTCTGCTACGTTCTTCGAGCAGTACCACATGCGCATGCTATCATTTCTTACATCATAATCAATAATCGTATTATTGGTTAGTATGGTTTATCTACCGCTGGTAGAAGGTCCACATTTACAGCCATGAATGAGCAATTGATTCTGTTGTGAAGCGCACTACAGAACCGTTTTTATACTACGTACCGTTCATAAGGGAAAGGTACTTTAATCATCGTACAGCACCGTTTAATTGCCATTTCTTCCTCTTTCCTAAAAATACGTTTCATCGTACAGCACCGTTTAATTGCCATTTCTTCCTCTTTCCTAAAAATACGTTTATCTACCTTTTCATACCTACAACTGAATCTGCATATGTAATTCCTCAAGTTTTCGTATTTTCATCCTGTATGTATAGACACGTATTTGTCCGCTCTCTTCCATGTATGTCCTACAAGTGATCACCTCATACGCACTACATGTTATAAAACCAAAACAACGCGTAAAATAAAACGTACAACTCGATTCAACGTGTTACACCAATTCAAATGTATTTGGAAGCGTGTTGCCTCCACAATAGCACAAAAGGAAATAACGCGCCAAAATTTACAAATCACGAACCAGAGAATGCCCAAAGTCTACAAATTTATGTACCGTTCCAGTCCACATCAAGTAGAAATCTGTAATTCGTTCCTCTCAAATGTAAAAAGTGTGGAGCTGCTCATGTTTAACCACGTGCGCTGTGCACAGCATTATAAATACGATGTAACAAATAGCGGTCCTGCGCGCTCTTCATGGTCAACAACGCTCATTGCTCTGAATTACTTTGAAACACTGCTTTTTATTTTTCAGTCGACAAATCTTTCCGTATTTGAAACATGAAGGGAAACGAGAAATACATCGTGAACGGGTGCAAATAGCAGGTAGTGTAAATTAAACGTACTAAGCATTTAATATATGAAAATATGATGTATAACGCACACAGCATCGTTTATACTTTACTCTACCAAATTGCTATATTTTTGTCATAGTTCGTACACTGATGTGCCACAACACTTCCTAATTCTTGCCAAAAGTGCTCTCAACCTCTCACGCAATCTCCTTCTGACAAACACGTGCTCAACACTTCAATTCCACTCTCTTGCTCATAGCTGTATGCTACAGCACTAATAAAATTTTTCGCTGTCACCAATCGAAATACACCGGCATACAAATGAACAATCACTGATACGTTTCCAAAAAAAGATTTAAAGAAAAAAAAACAAAACAGTGCATGGGTCTGCTACGCAATGAAGAGTGCGTTTCGTTTGAACGGCTGATGGAGATAAAGGATGAAATAAAGAGGCGGGGCATCGAACAGTTCATAAAGATTTATAGGTGTAAGAAGGATGTGGTAGCAAAGTTCAGTTGTGGAGATGAGATTGAGTGTATGTTGATTGGGGAGGAAGGAGAGAATTACAAGCTTTGTAATGTTGCTGAAGATATGATAAGGTACTTCAGGAATTGCCATAAAAAGATGTTAGCGGTTTGCAGGGAAGATGGGAAATGCAAGGGATGTAGTTATGGAGGAGATGGGGGAGTAGATGGGAAATGCAAGGAATGTAGTTATGGAAAAGATGGGGGAGTAGATGGGAAATGCAAGGAATGTAGTTATGGAAAAGATGAGAAATGCAAGGGATGTAGTTGTGGGGAAGGTGATAGAACTAACGAAAATAACAAAAACGAAAAAAATAAAAATAACGAGCATTGCATCAACAAAACGGACGCAGAGAACGACATTGGTGAGCAAGCGGACGTCACGTGCTTGAATGCACTGATCAAAGAAGGCGTTGAGCACAACCTATCGCTCAAGGAATGCAAGAAGGAATTGCTTTACCTCCTCAAATACAACCCAAAACGGATCAAAGACCTTTACGGCTACGACACCCTGAACATAGGAATTACGCTTATCCCTGAGTACGCGTCCTACATGGTTGAAACGATTCCTATCTGCCCGATCACCGAACCAAAACTGTTCCACTCAGACATGAAGCAGCGCATTAACCTGGTGGAGAACACCCTAAAGAAATTCATACCGTGCGGTATACCCGTGCTTATGACCACGTACCCGTTGATCGGTGTAGGTCATTCATTCTTCTCAAAGAAGCTGAAAAACTACGATTTTAGTGTACGCTCCAAGGTACTTACGTATGATGACACCTACTCGCTTAGTTTTCCCGATAATGCGGTCAACAACCATCCCCGATTCCTTTCGTTTATGTCGAACATTGCGAAGCGTAGAGGAAAGAAGGTTGAGGGGTATTGCGCTGTTATGAGCGACACGTGCATTGACAAAGAGGAGATAAGCATACACACCGAGGAGCGGAGACGGCACATGAACGGAATGCTGTTAAATGAAGGTATGAACGGAGACGAAGGGAATGCTACGAGTAAGAGTGGTACAGAAAATGAACGGCATACCGATACCATCCTCATAGACTCAATGGGACAAGGCATGGGCTGTTGCTGTCTGCAAATAACGGTACAGCCGGGCAGTATGGACGATGCCCGTTTTATACACGACCAGCTGGCGATATTAAGTCCTTTACTGCTGAGACTTACACGTGCTACTCCTTTTGCATGTGGTAAGCTGCTCAATACGGATACACGATGGGACATGATTACGTACAGCGTGGATTGTAGAACGGACGAGGAGAGGGGAAGTGAGGTGCACGTATCTGGGCTGTGTAAATGCGGTAAATGCGAGGTTTTTGTAAACAACGGGTTTAATAGAAAGGTAGGTGTGTTGAACGGAAAGGAAAGTAGGAGAGATGAGTGTAGTGGCAACGAAAATACGAATAATGGTAATAACGAGGACGGGTTCTTCACGCTTGGGAAATCAAGGAATGTTCCGCTGATCCCCAAGAGCAGGTTCTCAGCAGTTGACCTGTTTCTCGCAGAGAGCGGCCGTAAATATTGCGATTTATTCGTGCCGTTGCACGAACAATCCCTAAAAATGCTCAGAGACTGCGGAGTGGAGGAGCAGCTGAGCACGCACATCGCATCGTTGTTCATACGCGATCCTATGCTTGCGTACGAGCAGAAGGAGGGCGGTGAGTTTGATGACTTTGAGAACATACAGAGCAGCAATTGGCGGAGCGTGCGCTTCAAAATACCGCTGGACGATGGGTGGCGCGTAGAACTGCGCACGATGGAAATACAGCCCAGCGTATTTGAGAACAGCGCAATCGTAGGCTTTGTAATGCTGCTTGTGCAGTACATCCTGAAGAAGCGTGTGAATTTTTATGTGCCGATGAGCCGTGTGAATGAAAACTTCAGGAGAGCGAATTTATTTACGCACACCGCCGATGATTACAAGGACGAGCAGTACGAGCACATGGAACATCTGTTCAAATATGCGTCAGACACGCTCTCGCACACGCATGCCGTATCGTTCAACGATTTTATCAAAATATTCGAAAATTACTCGCTCAGAATACCAAAGGATAACACAACGTTCTTCTATCGCACCAATATTTATGATGACAGTGATGCAGTCATGCAAGAAGGCACCCTAAATGACATATTTAACGGAACGGCAACGTACAGGGGTATCATCGATCTGCTTATCGAGGAGTACCCCTCGTACAAAGCAATGCTTACGTTCATTAAGATGAAAGCGGATAATTCGCTCGTGTCCGTAGCAGATTATTTCAGGTACTTCATCATCAACCACAAGGAGTACAGAAACGATGGCACGATCAGCAGGAAAGTGTGCAATGATTTGATCAGGAGGGTGAATGAGATACGTAAGATGGATCATTGGATGTATCTCAAGAGGAGGGAGTAGTGATTTTAGAACATTTAGTGGGAGTGCAGTATTTGATTGAGATGGTGGAACAGTGCATATCAGGAATCGGAATGGAAGGCTACTGCGATGTAATGCTTCAACAATGAATTTGAACTATAAATCGTAATTAAATCCTTTTATTGGACCGTAGCACGCACCATGGTATTAACCGTATTGTACAACGAACTGATAAGAAATAATAAGTGGTGGTAGAGTAGAATGCAATGTAAAAAGAACACTGCTTGAATTGTGCCATTCAATTTATGCCTGTAACACAAATTATCATATTACCATTCATTATGTACCGCTATATTTTTCATTTCACATATACACCTGTACAAATACGTGGTGCTGAAGCGAAAAATATATTAATTAACGTTAGTTGGTAAATTCTCGGTGAATGTTAGTAAGTATTACCATAATTGGTAATACTAAACGCTAATTCTACCCATTTTATCTCCTCACTCTTTCGTATCGTTCATACTCTCCATAACACGTCTCAAGTGAAAATGCAGGGCCCTTTCCAACACATGTACATCCTTTGCATCGTACGATATTCTTTCGTCGTTGCACTTCTCTGCAAATACGCTGAGCAATTCCTTCTTGCCAAGGATCTTCCTTGTCTGGTAAAATGTACTAATATAGCACTCCTTGTCCGTAACACTGTACGTATCAGTTTTACTGTCAAGCACCTCCTTGAGGAACGTGTTGTCCAACAGCTCTTCCGTACGTAAGGACTGACCGGTAAATAAATTGTTCATTCTGTTCTGGCAGTGTATCTTTGCATGTAGCAATCCTTTTATTGTACTGTTGTACTCCTTTACTGTTAGATTGTTCATTTCAAGCACTTCTCTTGCTCTGTGTTTTGTTATTTTTTGGTTTATTACGTTCAACACGAGGGCACTGAGCAATGCTGACTTGTCCTGTTCATGCAGTATTTCACTCTTTTCTTGTTCATTTACTTTTTGCTCATCTTTTCTCTTTTCATTTACACCTTGCTTGTGCATACCATCATGCTGTTCTTCATCATTCTTTTTGATACGCTTTATATCACCACTTTCTACTAAGCATTTCTCTTCATATTCTATATCGTCCACTCTCTGCACATCTTTCCTCTTCTTTGTCGTATCATCTTTTTTTACTTGCCGTGGTGCATTAGCAAATGCACTTTTTTTTTCATTTGTGTTGTTACTTTGCACGTATTTTTGTTCGTTTTCACCATCCTTACCACTCCTATACCCCTC
>NW_007360636.1:43191-60565 GCF_000192795.1 Vavraia culicis subsp. floridensis | reverse complement strand
CCTATTCTTCTCATCAATCCTATTCTTCTCATCAATCCTATCCTTCTCATCAATCCTATTCTTCTCATCAATCCTATCCTTCTCATCAATCCTATTCTTCTCATCAATCCTATCCTTCTCATCAATCCTATCCTTCTCATTACTCTCTTCTCCGTTAATATCCAAGAACGTGTTACCCTCACTTCTCCTAAAAATATCATTCAAAGATCCTAAACTGTTATTCTGCACACTATCAGGTATGCCTGTCATGTGCTTGTAAATTGAAAAGTTTGACCAGTTCGTGTTCACAGAAGATGAGGAGTGTGAAGTAACGGGATGCATGGAAAGTATTTGCTGTTGTGGAATATTGAAGTGCTCGTGTGACTGGATCGGTGTATTTGATGCTGTAGATGCATTTCTCAAGTCTTGGATGGCACCGTACCCGTTGCACTGAATGTTCTGATTCTTGGCAGCGTAATCATCCCCCATGTACTCATTCACGCCTGACATGCTGTCAGTCCTTAGCACACCGGCCCATTCACTGCCCATCACAACACCATCTATCCGTACACCGGGTGCGCTGCCAACACCGTATCGTGCCTGTCCGCGACTCATCAGAATATCATCTCTAAGTGCGCCATCCTCGCATATTCCCTGATTATGCACACCATTCTCCTCTTTTATTCTTTTTATGCATTCGTTGTTCTTTTCTTTGCTGTTCTTGTGCTCTTCGTTGTTGCTGAACATATCTTTTTTTGTTACCCCTCTCGTTTTTAAAATTTTGTACTGTTTAGAGATTGAGGGCAGCTGAAGAATGAGGATGGTTTATTTGCACGGAATGGTTGGTGTTGTTAGCAGTAGAGGTATTGCCTGGTTCAACAGCAGGGGTATTGCCCGATTCATAAGGAGTGCTACAAAGACACTCTCAAGCGCTATTCATGCATTTATTTCTAATACAACTGTAAATGCTGTATGGAGCTGTACCACTATGCATTTCGCATTTTTATGCTACTCTAGAATTAAATACAGTGTTGATAATCAAATTTACAACAGGGCAATGCCCAGAAACACAAACAGTTTATGTACTGCTCTTCACGTGTCATAAGCTTGGCTCTATCTTTTTACGTCGTAGAAGAGCGAAAAGGTCTTTCACTGTATCGCTGCGTGATTCACACCTTGCGCTATCAAACATTACTTCATAATCGTTGTTATTGCTCTGCCATGCATTCTCTAACAGTCACCAAAATCGTTTCATAAAGCAAGATATGTTTATACAAAATACGCAATAAAGCAAAAATTAATAAAATTATTCTTTCATGTGTTTTTCTCTTAAATAAGTTTATTTCATCGCTTTATACGGCCACAACTAAACGAAAACTTTTCTGGATCTGTTCATGTCAACATTAAGCAACATAAATAATAACAAACATTGCTATTTTAGGTATTATCTCGTACTTTCTCACTTAATGCATGAAAATAAGCTTAAATAATTCTAGAATGCTTTTCTTAAAAAAGTATAAATAGGCGTGCTACAAAGTACTCATGATCTTTTTATACATCGTTGTTCTATTGTTCAATGGAACAGTGATAGCATCATCTGAAGATAGTAAAACTAATCCTGAACATTTGATAACCACCGAGGCATTTCGTCCCTTGGATCTATTAACACCCGATATCGAAAGTGTTATAAAGATGGTAGTGAACAATACCAGTGCTGTCGATGAGGAGCTTAAGAAGAGGATATTAGTAAAACTGGAGGAAATGAACTTCGAGACAAATAAAATAACGGATGAAGAGGTGGTGACAATAAGAAGTATTATGGAAAAGAACAAAGATACGTTCTATGATAATTTCATAAATATTTGTACGAATTTGTCACAAGAACCACTTTTAGAGAAGACTTGGGATTTAAGCTTATTGGCTGAAAGAATCCGATCGGGCGTGTACACGTTAGTCGAACAATCGCATGAGCAAAAGCTTGTAAGGTATTCTACATTACTCTTGAATAGGAATTCAGAGATTTTCGAGCTTTTGAAAGGTGTTTTAGAGGACTTTGACAGATTGGGAGATACCGTGTTGCACTTCAACCCTGTAAATGAGAGTGATATAAAAAAGATATCACTAAATAACGAACAACTCGTTGAAAACATTACAAAGATAGTGAATACTATTGCAAACGAATTTATAACTAGTACAATGAACAATACGTCGCGAAAGAATAAACAAATGGTTGAAACGCTTGTAACATACGTAGTTGAACAGAAACAGTACATACTAAATAGGACAGCTACTTTAGTTGAAGAGTTGAGTACTTTGGAAAATGAAGGGGTCGTTAAAACAGTTGCACAAGGAAATTTAGAAATCAAACACCTGATTACCAGAAATATGGATATGCTAACAGATTTGATAAGGAAAATCATTACAGATTTATCTGATGATGCACTGCAAAAGGTAAAAGAAATGATGAACTCTGTAAATAAGGATTTTCTACAGAGAATATTACCAGGTTTTCAGTAAGTGTAATAAGCAGTGGTAGTATGGTGAAGAGAACGTTGTATGCTAATTAAAGTACTTGTATGTTTAGTTATGAGTGTATTTGAGCGGAGTTTGAAGGAGCAAAAATGGTATAAAAGCAAGAATAAAACGAATACCTGGTTTAGACACGTCATTCGTACACGTACTACTTTATTTAGAGTTACAGCAATAGATACGAACCAAAATTAATTTTATTGTACAACAATTGCAGAATAGCTCACGTAATCGAATCATTATTCAGCGATTGCATTTAGTAAACCTAATACATCATCATTGAAAGACATTACTGGGTATCAACGTTTTTGTGATCAAAGAACGTTAATTACCATTTGATAAGTATGCGTTTAAAAAGTGCTTGTAATACCCCTAATAAAGCATTTCAACAAATTGCTGCTTAATACCTCAACTTTATCAAAAACTGTCTTTAATATCTCATATATTCACCAAATTATAGGCATGCTTAACCCAATCAGGCACATCCCCTCCAAACCTTTTCATCATCCATTCCTTTATAAATACGTCCAGCGTACCGTTCTCAATTCCTCTTTTCATCCTACTAATCAGTCCTCTTAGGTAGAACAGATTGTGCTCTGTCATTAATATGCAAAAATTAGGTGTGTTACGTATCATTTTTAGATAATTTATGGAAAAGCGTGTGCAGGTCTGGCATTCGCATCCGTTGTAAACCGCGCCGTTACGAATTACCGTACCGGTGTACGCACGCTTTCTTGTGTGATTGGAAGGGTTCTTTGAATGATTAGCATTTCTTGTATGACTTGAAGGGTCTTTCGAAGAGTTAGCACTCGTTGTACGTTTTAAACCATCATCCACGAACGAATTAACGTTAATATCTCCATAATCCGTAAACATCCTGCCAAACCGAGCAGTACGCGTGGGATACACACAATCCGACATGTCACTGCCCAACATAACACTAACAACGATATCCTCCGGATAACCAACACCCATCACATAAACAGGGCATTCAATCCTTTCCCTGATGTAATTCACCGTGCTAAACACAACGTCACAGAACATCTTTTTATCCTCACCGCCACACAACCCGCCAATAGCAATGCCCTGCGCTCCTCTACGTACGATTTCATCAACACTGAGCATTCTCAGATCGTTGAACAGACCGCCCTGCACGATAGGGAACAGCAGTTGTGTGCTGTTCTGCGTGTGCGCCAAGCACCTGTCCAGCCACCTAATACTTCTCTTCACGGCCGTTAGATGCCTATTTTTGGGTGAGCATGGTCGTATTACATCATCCAGCTGCATGGCAATGTCAGAATTTAGCACGTTTTGTATTGCTATGCTCTTCTCGGGCGTAAGCAGGAAGTGTTTCTGCAATGCTGTGTTGGGTGCACTGCTGAGGTATGCCGTCTTTTGGGTGAGCGTGAATGTACAGCCTGTGCACTTCGTGTTTAAGCAGTACACGTTCCTGCAGTACTGCAGATTATCCACCGCACTACCACCACAGCTGTGATGTGCTTTCTCAGCACCTCCATCATTCTCAGCACCTCCTTCATTCCCAGCACCTCCTTCATTCTCAACACCTCCTTCATTCCCAGCACCTCTATCATTCTCAGCACCTCTATCATTCCCAGCACCTCCATCATTCTCAGCACCTCCATCATTCTCAGCACCTCCATCATTCTCAACATCACTTATCCTCCTGCCATCACAGCTATAATCCAAAAAAACCACACCATCCTCATTCACACTATTTCTCAAACTTATGATCTGAAACCCTCCACTATCAGTGAGCATCCCTCCTTTCACCCCCATAAAATCGTGCAAGTCCCTGTTCAAGTTCCTCAGATGAAACGTATTGCCCAGTATTATTTCATCCTCGTACACATGTTTTGCTTTCAGAATGCCGTGCGTAGCGACCGGCATGAAGGTGGGAAGAGATGCGCTGTGGTGATTGAGGATGAGTGTTGATGTGCGAGCGTTTGTCTTTGTGCACCTTTTTAGTATTTTGAACGGCATGGGGCAGGGCTGTGAGTAAATTAGCACTTAAAACGTGTGGGCGTAGCGTAATTAAACTGGGATGAGGAATGGTACATGACATGAATAGTATGGTAGAATAGCCATTTTACAATTTTTTACTACCGTTTTGATTCCAATGTTTGCTACAGTTCACGTTTATTCCGTGGTGCTGATCAACTCAGCTCACACCACCGACCAACCACCATTTATTCTGCTCCCCGTATCGGAAACGAAACTGAGTGCACCACTCATTAAGATGTTACAGATCGTGGAGTAGGACCGTAGATCGAGTAACCTGTTAGAACCGTTTATCTGCAACAACACGTCACGCACCTCATCCTACGTAATAACCGTACGATCTGTGCATGGTGATAAGCACCATGCACGTAATAACGGGCAGTACAACGTGTTGTAAAGAACCATTCATAGATGGGTAGCTCGTATTGACGTGTTGTTAACGGTTGGGTTTGATGAGTTGTGGTGTACCAGACGGCATGGGGAATGAGAATGAGATCGGAATACGTATGAGAATGAGTAATGGTGCAATGTTCTGTACTTCTGCTCCTTTATTCAACATTAATGAACATCCCTGCACCGTACCGCTTTTGTTCCTCATTTCAACTCATCGTCAATAATAAAAATGATTTGCTGCTATTTCTGTCTTTATGAGTGCTGCAGGGTGATAGATCAATCATTTTTAATGTATTGAACCACTTTGGCACGGATATTTCATTCCTGTCAGGTTTGAGGTAAAGCAGTGCACATCGCTTGACAGCACGTACTAGAATGGAGAGTAGATGAGCGGTGCTGCAAGCATTCACATAAAAATGCTTAAAATAAATTATTTACGATAATGGAGCGGAGCAATGGAGATACTTGATAAGTGTGGTTGAGTTGAGGATTGATGGTTGAGTTGAGGATTGATGGTTGAGTTGAGGATTGGTGGTTGAGTTGAGGATTGATGGTTGAGTTGAGGATTGGTGGTTGAGTTGAGGATTGA
The DNA here is from genome assembly GCF_000192795.1 of Vavraia culicis subsp. floridensis. Lineage (NCBI taxonomy): Eukaryota > Fungi > Microsporidia > Pleistophoridae > Vavraia > Vavraia culicis. The sequence goes on along the minus strand of NW_007360636.1, from coordinate 55,056 downwards.
TGGTTGAGTTGAGGATTGGTGGTTGAGTTGAGGATTGATGGTTGAGTTGAGGATTGGTGGTTGAGTTGAGGATTGATGGTTGTGCCGAATGAGGACGAGCACTTTTTTGTGCGTGATGCTGTGAACTAATACGATTTGTAATAGAAGGTGATAAAATTACGAATTGTAAATTATGATTTGTAACAGGTAAGCATGGTTCTACACTGCTGGTGCGTAGCATAGCTAACCGTTACCGTGTTTTACGAACGGAAATACCACAGCTGGTACAATAACACAACAACATTGCAAACAGTGACCAGAACTGAAGTACACACGAGCAGTGATACGTTCGTTAGTCCGCAGAGGATGAAACTCTTGTTCTGTGCTGCAACTTCGTTCTAAGCAACTGTTTTAGTGGAACTGAGGTGTTAAGCAAATTGAATTGAGTGTGACACGGGCAGAGCCTTGTAGGTGATGTAGGACGGTGAATACTGCGTGCTGGATCGTTGATTGGAAATGAACGGGTGATGCGCTGTGTTAACGTACGGTGGGGTGCACGTTTTTTACGGCTGGGCCGTGGACTTCTTTTGCATGTGCACGGCACGGCCCCTTTTCAGTGCTTGCTGTTTTGGCCGTTGCACGATGAGGTGCTGGGCAATCAAAGGCTGATCATTCACCAGGAGTGATAAACTGCACCGGTGATCGCACGTGTTCGTTGCACGATGAGGTGCTGCAACGTAATCTGTGCGGCAGATCCTTGCAACTACGCCCATAACAGAACGTGTAACCCGTCAAATTAGGTACGCTGTCATAGGCTGCACCAATGAACGCAGACCAGCACACTAAAACAAAACGGCACTCGCACCATTAAAAAGACGCACGATAAAACAGAACGATTGAAATCGATCAAATGAAAAACACATCATCTTTATAAAAGGCGTCTTATCTCGTCCTACATGTTGCTCAGCTTCGTATCATTCATACGCACTTTTATGGACGATTGCGTTGATCTTACAAATCCTTCCCCACCCGTTGACTACCATCCGGGCCTGAAAACGATGAAAGAGGTGGAAAACATCCTAAAAAATGACGGGGATATCACCGCTTCACCGGTCAAGGTGGTAAAGGAGAAGGTGGCTGAGACCGAAGCCATCGATGCAGAAACGGGCGAAACCGTTTCAATACTGGAGAACGTGGGCGACAAAACGGGAGACTTCCTAAAGAACGTGGGTAGCAAACTCAAAACTGCCAAGGACGATTTGGAACAGAACGTGAATTCAACCATAAAGAACGTGATTGACGATGCCGCTGACAAAGTAACAAAGGTAAGGGATGAGTATGCGAAGAAGACCGAGGAGCTGGGTGAGAAGGCCAAGGATATGATCGATAAGGAGGTGCTCAGCAAGCTGAACGAGGGTGAAATCACGAAGAACTTGGAGGAAAGGGAGGATGAGGCGTTGGGCGGCATCAAAGGGGTGATTGACAGGGCGGATGAGCTGCTCAACAGGAAGTTGAAGGAAAGCGAGCACGTGGTCGAGAAGAGGAGCACGGATGCGGGGGGAGAGGTGACCACCGATACGGTGAAGGTTACCCATCCGGATGGAACATTCTCGGAGACCGTAAAGGTGAAACACCCGGATGAACACACGGTGGTTACGGCCAGTGATGAGACAGGCGCAGCTCACACCGACACGGTTATTACGTCATCGGACAAAGGCACGTCAATCGAAAAGACATCAGTTGATAAAACGTTATCTGACACGACTGCACCGGATAAGACCTCATCAGAAAAAACACAGTCAGATAAGAAATCATCGGACAAACCAAAGGAAACAATCGAGAAGCGGAAGGAGACCCTGCCAGACGGTACCAAGGCAACCACCGAGATACATAAAAAGGAAGAACAGCCCAAAGAAACAACCACGGCCGTGAATGGCGTGCACACCGATACGCTTCTTGATAAATTGCAGGCATTGAGGGACAAGTTCAAGAAACACGCCGACCTGGACGTGAAGATGAATAGCGTTGGTGATGATGTTTATTATCCTAAGATTGACACCCTGGTCTATGAGCTGGCAGGAATTGAAAGGGATATGGAGAAGATGCGGGGCGGTTAAATAAACGTGTAATTATAGGAGGTGGACGTGCCTGTGCGTATGGTGATCCGTGTTAAAGGTGTTGTTCAGGGAACGGCAGTCTTCCAGCAGGGGGCCCTGGCACCGCATCATCAGGTCCGTTTTTGGTACCGAGTGCAACGCAGACAAGCATCGTAGTGCGCACGATGCGACCATTAACGGCCATCAGAGTACCTGGCAACCAAAATTTTAGCAAAACACCGAACAGCCCTTCACGTAAATCCTGCGATCAATCATTCAACCTTTTCTTACGTTTCAACCAAAACGTCAGGAATAGAAAATTTCTTACGGGCCCACCAAGCTCATAACACAGCTCTCGGTTCACGCGCAGCCACACAAGAGCGACGAATCGTAACAAACGACTGTGTTCCTTCCAAAGCACCAACACGTGTGTGCACCATTACTGTTGGAGAACCACGCCCGTTTGATGCTGACGCACTCTGCACCTAAAAGTAATTTTAGTTCTTCAAGAGAAACAGGCACACCGGCTGCAGAGGCACAGCTGTAAAGAGACGTATCACGGTCCTATGAGAACATTCCCTGGATATGTTCAGGACCGCACCACCCGGTTGAGATTGACGAACGGTACGCTTGAAAGACCCTCATAATTTAACATCATTCTCTCTACAAGTGCTTTTATTGGCCACGTCCTTTGTTCGGCACGAATACATGCGCGTTACCGGGACACGCCAACGAATGCTCCTGATCACCACAGCCCCACCAAACACACGTTTCACTCACTGAAAGGTCCTCTTGCTAAACAAATCAAGCGTAACATGTGCTAACAGGGCAGGCACACTCCGTCCCTTCACCACGTACGTCTCTATCTCCCTCTTGTACCCCTCCGCAAAATGGTTGTTCACCATTTCGTAGCAGCTGCCATTGACATTGAACGAGAACACATCGCTCCTGTCAAACGAGTACAGCGAGTGCAGGTGCACGGCATCATCGATCATATCAACCTTGAAACCGAGCAGACCCGTTATGTTCGTGCGAAAGTCCTTCAGGATGGCCTTGTAGTGGTCGTTCAACTGCTTTATTTCCTCTTGGTGCGCACCCGTCGTGCACCCTGCACCAGCCCTGTCCCACACCAGCTTTTCTTTTTCCAGCCTATCTATCCTCTCGATCAGAAAGGCGTTGTTCTCGTTCTCTTTGTGGTCGTGCACCGCTCTGCCTGTCTCTCCATTCTTTGACAGCTCGTGTTCAAGCGCTGCTATCCTCAATTTGAGCGTGCTATTCTCTTTCAGAAGATCAACGTATTTTTTGTACAGCTCGTCCATGAGGGGTGCAAAATTTTAAATTTTAAGGTATGACCCTGGGAACACGGCCGGTAATGACCAACCGGTGGGGCATGACGAGGAACATCGCAATGGGGCGATACGGTCCCTAAATGTGTAAGTGCGGCTGATGGCAAGGGTATTGGATGGTGTACCCTATAATTGCATTGTTCTGCCCTCAGTCATTTGGCTGCACCTCCAACCGCAGCCATGGCAACCGCACGAACAGAACAACAAATCAAAATAACGGTAAAATGGAGGTGCTGACCCGAGCACATTCCTTGACAGGTATTGTGAAGACCAGCATTCGTTAGAACATAAACCGTTGATCGCACGCTGCGCATCCCTACAGCAACCAAGCCCTACGTTTTTATGCCGTGCACGGCAGTATGATCTTAAGACTGGGAGCAGGTACCGCAATGATTTGCATCGTGTAAACCACCCGTACCCAGCAAACGTGCCGGTGCACCTCTCGGGAGAAATTCACAAAACGAAGGGATCATCGGGATGAAGCAGTACCTACGGAATAAATGACCGGCAAGCGGTCCTTAAAAAATATGAAAACATTTATTCACGGTGCTACGTGCTTGATCAGCACCCGTATTGGAAATGAACAGCGATGCACCAAGAGAGCAACGCACACCTCCGCGTTATAAACAAGAAAAGAAAAACGAACTGTGCATAAACACCGAGGAGAAGCTCCGCTGCAACGAGGAGTGCGGCCATACCGTGTCCTTAAAACGAGAAGGACCCTGCACACGGCCCAATACCCCATCGCACCACGACTTACGAAGGGCTCAAAGAGCGGAGTTACTTGAAAACGTTTTTATAATCATCACAACTTCTCATACCCTGCATCGATCTTCTCACCTGCCATGTACCGCTTCATCTGTGCATCCATCACTTCGATCGTGGGAATTTTTTCTCTGCTACCACCTCTTCTAAAAGATCCTCTGCTACCATGCCTGTCAAACATGCGCTCGGGCCTGTCATACGGCCTTTCCCTGCTCCTGTCGTACAACCTGTCATCGTACCTTCTCCTGTAAGAGCGCTCCTCGTATCCGCCGGTACCTCCCTCGGGCAGATACCGTGCACGCACCGATTCGCGTGCACCGCTGTACAAGGGCCTGCGGGGATACCCGTACCGCGTGCGGAAGTACTCGTCGCGCGGATAATTGCTGTGGCGGTGCTCGCGATGTTCTAGATTTCGTTCTTGTTTGCGTGTTGTCATTTGCTGGGCTTGTTCTGTTTTTTGGGTGGGGGTCGTTTTAAATTATTTATGAAATGTTTTAGTTTTTGCGATGAAACGTGGAGGAGTATGAAATATGGGCGTGATACGGTGCTGCTTGAATAAATGAGGTACATCGTTAGCGTGGAGGAGTACGAAATATGGGCGTGATACGGTGCTGCTTGAATAAATGAGGTACATCGTTAGCGTGGAGGAGTACCGTGAAATAACAGCGCCATGAAATAATATGTCTTACATTGAGCAGAGAGCACAAAAAACTGGCAATAAGAACGGTGTTGAGGAAATAACACGAACATAGCACTGAACAAATGGTATTAGAACCGATACACGGGGTAGACCAACGTAGCAATCAAAACCACGAAAGAATCTTTGAAGGTAAATAACAAAACGTAAAAAAAGAAGGACGCGGTTGAGTTGTTTACCACGTTAAATTGCAAACTACGGATGAACACGCTCACGCGCACTTTGATTGATCAAAGCTGCATGATGCGGTATGTCTGAACAAGCGGGCCTTTAACACCTTTTAGCAAATCAAAACGTGGTGCTACGGATTATCACAGTGAAGAGGACGTTGCTTAGCCACGATGTAACATTGATAACAATTTTTAAGATTTTACACCTGAGATTAAGCACAACATGTACGAACAGAGATGGGTTGTATACGAGTAACAATCACTAGACGTACTCCTTTGATCAAATCATTACGTACTAGCGAATGCTGTTACCTCATCATGTCAGCATCAAAGAATATTGTCCTTACCAGCGGTATGACCTGTCGTGTTGCATGCACCGTGCTATTACAGGCGTGGTGAGCGGGCAGTTTTGCTCACTCTTCGTTTATAACGGAGAACCTTGTAAAATTAAGAAATTTGCTTGTTATGTCGTCTATTCCTACTGCTGATAAGGAGGTGCTACGATGGGCTAAAACACTAGCAGTTCTGACTTGAGGAGTAAAACAATGATTGGACCAAAAAATGAAAGAAGGGTAAACCGTGATTAGCATGTTCATATCAATGATCAGCGTGGTAGATGCTTATCTAACATCATATTTAAACTGCAAATATCCATCAGTGCACAGCGCTTGATTACGTTGATGCCTCCTTTAAATATCAATCATTCATTACAGGGAGTTAAGCAAATTATAGGAGTACAACCGGTGACAGCTGAGAGCATGAACTGTGCATTTCGTATTTTTATGGAAGAAGCTGTAAAAGGAAAGCTTGGCAGATCAAAATTTATGGTTTGACAGGCATCATGAGTATAAAAAGGTGAACGGAGTGTTGATCAATGGAAAAAAGAGTAACAATCGCGATTATAGTGCCATGTGCTATTGTTCTGCTGCTAGTTATACTCCTGCTCGTAGCTTACTCAATGCTACGGAATGTTGACAAGAAGTACCAAGCACGGATTCACAAGGAAGTGAATGGATCGGCTAAGCTACAGAACGAGTTTCTGAAGGATGGTCGTGCGAGAGAATATTTGCTGGCTATCACGGGTAGCAACATCGATAACAATGAAGTACTGGGATTAATGATGGAAATACTTGGTGCTGATGCTTCGGGGTTGATAGAAGAGCTGGATAAGCACAAACAGGCTGAACTAGATTACGATAAGCATAAAGATCTGCACGGTACCGGTTCGCTGCAACGTTGCACGAATTGGATCGCGTACAACACCTTGAAGAAGCACAAAATGCTTTGCAACACGAACATTCTGGTGAAAGTGGCTGCTAAAATATTTCGTAATTTCCCGATTTGCATCATTAATCGGCAGATAAGCTTTTTCAATCGCTCATCTCCTAAATGTCAGAGAAACGTATTTATTGCCGTTTCGAGAAACAATGCGCATAAAATTTATCAATTGCATGTCGATGATGCTAAAAAGACGCTAGAGGTGGAGGATAAACTGAGTGTCACGGTAAAAGAGGACGAAAATCTTGCCGTGGCCTATGGATTAATATCTGTGTTGCGCGCTTCATCAACCTAGCAATTCTTGAGCAGGTGCTTATTTGCCGTACTCAATTAAAATAGTTTGGGCAAAATTACACGATAGCAATATTTTTTAAGGCATCGATAGCCGGTGCTTTTGTTCATTCAGAACCAGCACATGCACCCTCTTCCTTTTAGCTTACTTCTTGAGATTGGTCACTGCGGTTTCGTTCCGCTGCCGTGGCAGAAAAGTGATTATTTCCTGTCTTATCCATTTCAAACAGTCGCAGTGAGTTATCTAAAATGCCTATGCAGCATTGCAAATCAAAGCACATCTTCAACTTGTAGAATGGTGTTTGTGAACAAATGGAATTGACGCTCTGCATTTTAACCGTACCTCTGTTGTGCACAGAATACAAGCACAGCATAAAAAGTTTGTTTATAGCATGCGTATGCATCTCTGCACACAACTAAGAAATGTAAAACGTTCCAAACACCTTAGGATGATAATCAAATATTGAAAGGGTTTCTTACACTTTGTCTAAATTATGATTAAGATGGTTAAATGCACACCTTCCACGTTGAATATATCATGAACTGCCAATCTCTGCTACGCGTGATCGCAAATACAACATGGCAGTATCGTAAGTGGCAGCACATCCAATATTTACAGCAAAAATACGAGCTATCTGATACTTTGATGTATATCAATTCATAAATGAACAAAAATACGAGCTATCTGATACTTTGATGTATATCAATTCATAAATGAATGCTATCTTAAATACCCATGATCAAAACTAAATTGCAAGTTTGTTGACTCAGATCATGACAGTCTGCTGCATTATTACCATTGTTTTGGTCAACAAATTTGAAAGTTAGTTTTGGTGCTACCGTACGATAAAATTAACGTGGTGATGGCATAAAATGCTTTTATTCCGCAACAAATCATGCTTTTGCCGCTTTTCACACCTTATCACAAGCAATCAGCTTTCGAGTTGTCTTTTTATTTATATGATAAGAACTTTGAACCTACAGCAATTCATTAAATGTGGTGCTGCACGAAAATGTAGCATTTTTAAGCGTTTCACACGATTTTGCTCATTTTCAAACACCACCAATATTTCGTATTAAATGCGGTGCTGCACGAAAATGTAGCATTTTTAAGCGTTTCACACGATTTTGCTCATTTTCAAACACCACCAATATTTCGTATCTATGGCGGTGTTCTAATGTAACTGCCAATGAGCAGCAACTGATGCATCGCATAATATTCTACAGAACATTTCTAACAGAGCGTGATTTAGCAAAGGAAACAACCAACCGTGAACAGCGCGTGCATTATCGAGTAGCTTTTTACCGCATGCACTGCACAACACCAAAAGTAACTCGAATTGTTGATTGCCACGGTTCATGATTGACATGGCAGTTCATCGGTGAGCTTTAAGCATCCGGGTGCATTAGATAAATTTAAGGGTGATATTTGATTAAATTTATCGCAGCTTCTTCCTTAAATAGCAGCAATGAATACGCCGATAAGCTACCCATTAAAATTAATGTTTTGTGATTGGCATGTTTTACCTTTTTAGAATGACAACTACGTGCGATTAATACTTGATCGATATGCAACATCATACGCTCAGGAAGAACACTTCAATGTGCAATGCCGGTCATCAACACGGCCTGTGCAATGAAGTGTTCTTTCTGAACGTATGATGTTGCATTTACGGCCGTATCACATCTGCACTCTGGAACAATTCATTTCTTGGATACTGCCTTTCTTCATGATCTTTTTAATAGATCAAAAACATGTTCGGTTTCAAGCCTACCTTTTAGCTGTGTATGCGTGCGTATGTGATGCAAATATTTATCCTTTATCTCGCTGTTGTACACTCATTTTTGCTTCCGGCTTCGCGGCTCAAGCCGTCTTTCAAAAAAGTACAGAACAGGACACGTGGTACAACCGTGATCAGAATCGGTGTGCATGCCGATGGTACCGCAATAGTTGCTCTCCGAGCAGCGTTGTCTGTCGAGTTCAGTTCGGATCTCAACGCGCTCAGCACCGTGACCAAGTTCTTTGGCGGCATATTCGACATCATAAACGAGGACATACAAAATCTTGGCATACAGGTACGTGGCGACTTCACAAAGGTTGTTTTGGAGGGCATGCCGTACGACATAACGAAGTGTATAGAGGGCAATCCGGTACTGGCACGAACAAACATAGTTAAAACCGCTTTTACCGCTCAGATGGGCCCGAGAATGGGGAATGACCTGGTGCTACTGTTCTGCCCCGAGCGTGTTATTCTACCGCCCAACAGCGCGCTGCTAAGCAATAGTAGCTGCAGCAACACGGCAGGCGTGATGTACGGCGAGTTGCGTGCCCTGAAAGAGATAATAACAGACACGGTGTACAAAATGATATCGTCTGGTACCAGCCGACCGCTCAACAACACGGCAAACTTTGAGCGGAATGCTCAGAAGTACGTATCGGAATGCATAGGGGGCGAGAAGAACGCGTTTGGCGAGTTTGTACGCGATCTGAAAGCGGTGCGGCACTTGTCGAGCGAGCGGTTTATTCTCGAAAACGGCTCTAAGCTTAAGGAGCATGACTTGATGGATGATGTGTACCTGTTAAAGAACAGAAAACGGATCGTGGGATATCCAACGGAGGACTACTCGAATGATGATGAGCTGTACTCTGATTTTAACAAGGAGTGATCAAACGAGAAGTATTTGTCGCTGTTGTTTCCTACAAATGTTACAACTGCTGATCGGTAGCTTGTCTAGTAAAGTAATTCCTGTTCGTCAAAAATTAATTTTGTAGTCGATTTGAGGCGTAAAAGGTGCCAGCCTTGCTATTAAAAATCAAGTTTTTGACCACATCGGAACAACAGCAGTTGCACCGTAATATTGGAAGAACATGGTTTTAAAAACGATGAAATTGAGGGCACTGTTCCATAACATTGTGAGCACGTAGGACAAAATTACATTGCCGGTTATTTCTTCTTGAGAGTACATTCTTTAGAAATATCTTACCTAGGTGCCTGCAGCAGTGATGGCAGTTTTGTTAGGAAAGACCCTGCAGCAGAAGAAGAGCATGCATTTTTACTGTGAGAGTTATATTTAGCCTACTGCAACAGCTCAGCAGTCATATCGTACCGCAGGTACAAATCGTGAAATATCGCTGTGTAAGGGAACCATACAATAAATTGAAAGAACGTTTTTGGTGTAAATGGTTCACTTTTAGATCAGAATCTCTTTGGCATAAGTGCCCTGCTCAGGCACTGGTTCGTACCATGGTCCCTGTTTGGGCCACAGCACATTCCAGGATTTGTTTTCTTCGCACTTGAGAAGGAAATTCTGTTTAATGTTGATGTGGGGGTTCGTTCAGACATTCAACAGGTTGTGTTTGGCATAGCCCCTCGCCAGATGGAGGAACAGATAACGAATCTTCTCAACATACAGCCCAAGGACATGACTGCACATGTGCACCAGGTGCACTCGCTCATAAACCAGTATGAGTTGCAGTGCTACGGTTCATCTACACCCGATAAAGATTTGATAGCGGGATGGCTGCGAATGCTGAGGGAAAGCATCATCGCTTCAGCACAGAAGGAGGAACCAGTCATCAACCGTAGGGATGATGCTGAGGACAAGCATCTCTTCGATACGTTGTCGCTAATGGTATCGCAAGTGGACACAGCCGACCAGAACATTATGCTACTGAGCGAGAGCAGTGTGAGGTTGAAGAGCCTTTGCTACAACAGCAAAGCCCTGGAGAAAGAGCTGCTTAGCGCAAGAGATGTGATTGCTAGGAGCAAAGTAAACGAGGCAAAAGAAATTAGACGAGTGTGGATAGGAATTGTTGTTTATTTGTGTGTGAGTTTGTACATTCTAATGGGACGGATAGGTCTTTTCAAATTAATTAGTTATTTGGTGATGAAATTGGTTAATTTCAGGTAATTAAACAAATAAGCTTGAAAGGTCCTGTGCTGTTCGCCTGTTATGCATGATGTGTTTGGTCGTGATTGGATGATTGTTGGGCATCGATCCATGGAGTTGGAACAGAAAATGTTGCAGATCATGATTGTTCGGCAGCCTAAGTGAGATTGCGATTATACTTCTTGCTGTCTTTGAATAAGCGCATTGTTGCGGGGCTTGTGCGCTAACTGTCCATTTAAACCGACGTGGATGATCGATAAGATATGTAGGTTAATTAAAAGCATGTCCGGCTGTTAAAAAGATTTTTTATCATATTTTTATTCTGCACAGATCAAAGAAAGTACAAAATACTGCAAATTATCTTTATGGCGTTTCATTTGGTGCAGAGTTTGTTTTAAGTTCGATATTTGCTCTATTTTGTGTGATAAGGTACATCCAAATCCAGCATAAATTCTATGAGCGGTACCTTCATACACATCAACAACGACTTCTTGTAAATTTGTGCACAGTTTCTGGTGCAAAAGTAGCATCGGATAGACCAAAACTGTGAAACTGTCATTTCCTGATGAAACCATGCTGAGAAATCGCAAACACAAAGTTTCGTCATCGAAATAAAAGTGGGAGCGAAATGCCAGCTCAATGATATTCGGTCTGTTTTTCAAGATACTTGGTGTAATACTTTTCATATTCATTATATTCATAATATTCCTATGGATAAAGGTTAAGGAGTTCCCGCTTGTGATCAAATCGAAGGATAAGAGCCTACCATTTGCGATAGGTGAGGACAGCAAGGGTGGTGAAGAGGGCGGTGGCGGTGAGGGTGGCGAAGGTGGCGGTGATGCTGGCAAGGGCGAAGAAGGCAAAGAAGGCGAAGAAAAAAATGGTCTTAAGGGGCCAAATGGCAGAAGCATGGCAAATAATATGAACATGTTCAATAACTATTCTGCGCGAAACTATGGAAGTATGGCATATCCGGCATCCAATGCTAAGGATGCTAGTACGAGTGCCTTACTTGGCAGCTCAGAAAAAGGCAGACAGCAGGAAGCGAACAACAAGGATATCACAAGCAATTATCTTGCTGCACAACCAAGAAATGTTGGGAACAAGCTCATGAATAACAATAATCTTGTTGGTGATCCGGCAGAGTACAACAATATGAACAATTACCTGTACAACCCGATGGGCGTGTATGATAATTTGTATAGCGCGCCTCAGCCCGGTAGCAATTACCTGATGAATTACGGACCGGGCGTAAATGGGTCTGAGCTGATGAATCTTTATGGACAGGATGGAAGGATGGACGCATCGTTTAATCCTAATAATGCCAATTTAGCCGATAAAAAGAAGAAAAA
>NW_007360636.1:0-43012 GCF_000192795.1 Vavraia culicis subsp. floridensis | reverse complement strand
GGATGACGATGAGAATCAGAAAGGCGGAAAGAAGAACAAGGAGGAGCTAGTTGATCCCTTGAATGCCAACCTAACTGCGATGAAAGACGAGGAAAGAACAGACAAAAATGTTAACATGGCTAATTTAGCCGATTCGAGTAGGGCACATATGAAAGGAAACGCAAAAGAAATGTTAAATGAGCTTAACGATGTTAATCTAGCTGATAAAAAGAGCGAAAAAGATGAAAAGAAGAAAAAATCTTCCAAAGCAAATGAAGATGATTTAATTAATACGATTGATGTTCAAAATGCTAGTCTAAAACAAAAGAAGGAAGCATTGTCTGGGATCAAGGAAGCAGAGCTAAGTGAAAAGAAAAATGAAGAACCAGAAGCAAAGGACAAGAGCAAAGATGAGAAAGGTGAGAAATCGAAGCTTAAATCTAGTAAATTGAAGGCAAAAGATGCCAAAAATAGTCTGCATGAGGAAAAATGGTCCAAAATGGCATCTCTCAATGCCACCACGGATAAAACCACCAAGTCGTCGCTCGCTTCAACTTCAAAAGATGATGAGGATGATGATAAGAAGAAGAAGAGCGAATCGAAACATCACAAAGATTCGCATCATGGCGAGACTCTCAACGAGGCCAGAGGAACGTTGGATACGTCAAATATGCTCGGTAAGTCCGGCGCACTTAGTTCTATCGGTGAATATGGAAATACTCTGCTGGGACACAATAGCTCGTTAAGTGTTCCCACATCGGACAGCTTTTAAGAAATAAAATTTTTTGGCTACTTGTTTGCCGATGATTTTGATTTTCATTGTGCTAGCTAGCACTTTACGATAAACTGATGATGAATTAGGTTAGAGCAAATAACTGCGCTGCAAAAAATCACCTGGCATGCTTTACGCGCTTGAACACCTGATTTATTTTAGTTTTATCATATGTTCTAATGAATAGGTCGAATCAGGTTAAAACATGGCAAACGCATCTACATATCTCGATTTATCTACTGTGTGTAGGAGTAGTTCTGTGAGCGCTTGCATTGTTTGCTCGATCTTATGCTCAGCTCCAAACGAAGTTTTACCCGTAATCAATGGATGATCTGCGCAACGGTTGTGTGGTGTACCGTGGTATTGGAAATAAATTTACTAATTCAGATTTGTGCAACAATGGATGTCAGCATGGCAGAAGATGTTTTAGATGTTATTTCCGAGTTTTACAGCATTTTGAGTAAGAAGTACTAAATTATGGTTGGTCATTGTGATCGGTTTTGGATACTAGCATTATGTATTTTAAGCATGTGTTAATTTCCAATTTGAGCATCATCCTTTGCTCCTACTTTATTGGTATTTACAGACCAAATTCTCCATGTCAGAACTGAGCATATTATTTTCGTGTTGTAACAAGCCGTGCCATTTTTATTAATCAAACAGGATACTTTATTTAGTGCTGGCATGAGAGGGCAATGTTGACAATTATGTTTGGTACTAACATCGCAATACTCGTCTTGTGCCTGTCACAACCGGGAAATTACCTTCTGTTCATTAGTGGTGTGACACGATGTCGTGGAGTGTAACTGAAGTACTGAACAAATTTGGTTTCGCTCGTTCAAAGGATTATCAAGGTTGTTGTTGAGAGGACAACCAACCTTCTAACGATTGTATAAGAGGCAGCGATTAAACATCAGCGTCGACCTGGGCCAGAGCACGCAGATTAAATACCGCCATGTCTGCTATTCCTCTGCAGGACAGCTAATATAACTCCAAACAAAATTGACATGCAATGAAACATTGTAGTGATTGGCTAAAACATTAAAGTTACATAAATTTATAATAAAAGGAAGCTACAGTTCCAATACATGCTGCTGCTCATTAACATGGCTGCTTGCTTAGAGAGCATCTATGATCCCAATTTTATGAAAAACGATGTCTATTACGGATACGACAAGAAAGGGCTCCTGACGAACTACGACAAGGATAGTGTCAGAGAGTATGAAAAGGAAGACTGGGACAAGGACTTTGAAAACGGTTTTAAAGATAGCAAGGAATATGATGATATGAAGGAAAATGTCGACTACGACGACTTCAAAGAATACGATGGATACAGCGAATACAAGGATACATTCAACAACCCATATACTACCCCGTTGGCATACAAGCTATCCCCCCTCACCAAGAACATCCGCTATAACCAACTCGCAACGTATCCACTTCAGCAGAGCTTCTCTCGTAGTATCCTGTTTGCGACGAAGAACTCGCTTCCGAAGATTCTCTCGAGGGAGTTCAACGATATAAGCAAGGACTTGAACAAAAAGTTGACAAACTCGATTTACAACGTGCGTAACACGAACATCGACCATGACAAGTTTAGAGAATTGATCGTTATAAAGAAGCGTGTGGTGAGCGATGGGAAACACAAGGTTGTTAATCTTGATGTAAGTGGACGAGTAGTGCCTAGAAACGGAAAGGAAGATAAGTTGAGAATGATTTTGGCTGGAATAGTGTTCCTGTTAGCAGGTGTTATCTTTACAGGAAGTATAAAATTCTATCAGAACTATTTAAAGATTAAGAAAGTTGATTCATTGGGAAAATACTGAGAAATTAAACGTGGCTTATGATGTGAATTTTTTTGATATGAAATAGGGTCATACAAGCGTGGGCACTCCACTACGTAACGTTGCTCATAAATTTAAGAACAGCATTTGAAAGAGTTGATTTGATATTGCAATATACTTCGGGATAGGTACCATTCCAAACTACAAAAATACCTAATCGTGCGACGAGAACTCATAGTTATGTCATCTTTTGATCACGATCATTTATAGAACATTTCTTGTGGTAACTAACCTGTATGAACTCTCCTGTGCGGTGACAACAAAGCATATTATGTATCAATATGTTCCTCAACAGACGTGTTCTACAGCAATAAGTCATCAATGAATCGGTGTTACATGCTTTTGTATAGATGTGAGCTCAAAATAGAAACAGGAGCATTTTGAGACAATGCCTGTCAGTGCGATGTCAAGGATATAAAAAAACTTTCAGAAAAACCTCCATGCCAAATTATACTCAAAGTACGAGAAATGTCACACAAAGTGTTCCATCAATCCCTGAGTTTGGTGGCACAACAGCCAATACCTCCGATGTAATGTACCACGAACCAAATACAAGCCACGCTAGCATTATATTGACTATTATCGCGTTTTTTCTTTTGTATTTGGTTCTGCTCAGCATGATAGCTTGTATCTACCATAAAATGAGAAAGCTCAGCAACGTTGGTAATCAAAGATCCAGAGAGTTCATGTTAGATACCGGTAACAGGGAATGTTCATCAACATCGGAAAAAGGATCAACTTCCACTCAAACTATGCAAGTTACAGAGCTTTAAATAAATTTCTATTGTTCGTTACCTTAAACGCGATTGCAGCTGAGGCATGAACTTGGATCGACCTTGTTCTGGTCAACGTGTATACCTGACCATTTAATTGAGCGTAGTATCAATCAACAAAGTCAAATCAAATTTTTTCTACAGTGAGTCCATGTATAAATACAATAAATCGAATTAGTCTATTAATATGTACTTTTCACTGTTAATATAGCAATTTCTTTACTTGTGAATCAAACAAATCTTCCTAATTAGTTTTCACCAGAGGATAGTTAGTTGCATCAATCTATTTAAATGGCATACAATTCTTTACTGCTTATGTCTTTAGCTATTTTACTAAATTATTTTTGAATTAGCTTAAATTTTAGTCTAAAGTCTCAACGGCGCTCATTTACTCCATTGTTTGTATAAAATGTGTTCTTTTTTACAATAATTATACTTTTATTGATTTATTCGTTTATAACTAACAGTTAAGCACTACACGATCGATATTTTGATACAATCTTGATATTTCGTAGTGGCACACATTTACGTGTTTAAATACACCATAGCATCCTGCAATCGCACACATTTCGTTTACTTAGCAAATGCCATGATCGAGTCTGAAAAATATAGGTCAAAAAAATTTGACGAACCCACAACATATTTGGAAATAAAGTTTTTGACATATATCAAAATTTGACAGAGAAAAAAGCGAACATATACCAATAAATAATACCTGCACATTCATTTTCAAGTACGCCACAAATACTATGATAACACGCGCTAGGACACAACATTTTACTATTTATCGCCCTGGTACATCCGAAATATTTGTCAATCTTTTTTAGAATTGCTGCTGTAAAATTTAATTACGTTGCATTTCAACCTACGAATTACTTGGTGGTGTAACGATGAATTTCATATGAAACCATACAAAAATATTAAATTTTGAAGGTTCTTAGCATTCTTCCTGTTGGTTGAAATTGTGATGGCTTTGTAGCTGTCAGAGCATTAAATTAATACATTTCTATAAGAAGGCAAGTAGAAACTATAAAAACAAAAAAATGTAAGCACCTCACACCAAAATGAATCCTCCATTGCCATTCAGAGAGATAATTAAAACAATTGCATCCGATCCTGAAAGAGGTGACGTTCCAGAGTATGACTATGTATATCCTGACCCTGATGAGCTGCCACATACTTATCAACCGTTAACTGACGTTATTAAAGGAATAGTAAATGAGAATAAGCAAAGTCTTCACGATTACGATGATAGTGCAACAACACCAAATTATCTACCAAGAGGAACCGTAACAGATCTCTTTACTACCACGACCAGACCAACCGAAGATGACCAAGCTGTGGATTGGAGTACCACGCAGAGAAACGTGACAAACCTTCTTACTACCACGACCAGGCCAAGCGAAGATGATCAAGCTGTGGATTGGAGTACCACGCAGAGAAATGTGACAGATCTCTTTACTACCACGACCAGGCCAACCGAAGATGACCAAGCTGTGGATTGGAATACCACGCAGAGAAACGTGACAGATCTCTTTACTACCACGACCATGCCAACCGAAGATGACCAAGCTGTGGATTGGAATACCACGCAGAGAAACGTGACAGATCTCTTTACTACCACGATCAGACCAAGCGAAGATGACCAAACACCTTTTGATTGGAATTTTACTTTTTCCATCACAATAGCTCTGTTTCTGCTTCTCTGTTTGGCGTTACCGTGCGGCTTGTTTTGTATCAAAAGAAAAATTAAACGAAAACGATCACGTAGCTCCAAGTCTAAGCGAACCAAAGAAAATCAATCATCTAAAAATGAATCAAAAGATGAGTCAGGAAATGATCACGAGCCCTTAACAGCTAATGTTGAGCAATCAGAGTCGCATAGCAGTACCAATCGGCCAAGTGTCAGATTCGCACTCGAGAACGAAAACACAGTGATATCTCCGTAAGTATTATTTTAATTAAAATTTACCAATCATGTTGATGTGTATGAAACGGATAGTACCCTTATTTTGCTGATTATATCGTATCATGGCAGTATAGCATGTTGTTATCTTCGTCACAATAATCCACATTGCCAAATTTTTTAAAAGGATACGTTGCTTGATGTCGGGATAGGACGGTCATTTTAACATAAAATGTTAAAAACGCGTTTGATCACCCCTACCAAATTTTTTACAAAATTGTGCTTTGTACCAAAAATCATTTATTATCATCCATCAGCAAAACTTATAAATGGTAAATAAAACACTTCCTGTACAACCGTTCCTATAGTTCACAAAACACATCCCTAAAAACAACTTTAATAATCCACTCAACCAGCAGCCCTCTCATTTGTCCTCGTCTTCTCACCCCTGTTCAAGGGCTCTACATCACTTTTTAGTTCCTTATCTTCGTTCTTGTTTTCATCCGTACCACTGTTTCCTGATTCTGCACTTTCATTGGAACGCTCCTTGTCATTCTTGGCACTCTCTCCACTCTCTTCCTTGGCCTCTCTCAGCTTCTCCTTCGCGATTCTCTCCCTTTCCTCTCTCTCAGCCTTTTCTCGTTCCCTTTCCTTCACCTCTTTTTCAATCTCAAGTTCCATCCTAACAATGTCCTCGTCCAGCTTCTCCAAATTCAGAATGTCCACATTGCCATCAAATGTACACTTGCTGAGCAGGTCCTTGTCTCCGTTAAGCCTCGATTGCAGTTTGTAGACCGCTGGCGTGCAAATTTTTACTTCTTTCAGGTTCTTCAGACTAGCCTCAATTCTTTCGTGCACTGCCTTCTTCTTGCAATCCATTAATTCCTTCATTCGCGTGACAAACTTATCAATCCTGTCGTTGTACTCGCCAACCTTCTTCTTCTCGTCTTTCAACGTGTCGCATACGGGCAGGTACATGAACTCAATGCTGAGGTTACACACATCGCTCAGCTCATCCTCGGTGAACAGCGTGTAATAGATTGGCTTGTTCATAATTTCCTGGAGCTTCTCCAGGTACAGCTGGTATTCATTGGTGAGATTGCCGATTTGCTCTATTTCTATCTCTCGCTGCCGGAATTCCTCCTCTAATTTGAGGAGATGTGAGCAGTCCGCTTCAAAATTGTGCCCCTTGATCTGCAACTGCTTATTTCTCGTGAACACCGCTGTAAAGGGCGTATTCATCGCTTCATCCAGCAACATATCATCCAGATGAGTGAACGTAAACGTACTTCCTGCCGATGCCCTGACCCTAAGAACCTTGTCCTCATCGTCTTCGTGCTCATCTGCATCATCGCGGTCCATACACCAGAATATTTCGTCTCCTTCACGGTTCACCTCCACTGTTTTCTCCATAAAATCGCCATTTTTGAAAATCACCTCGCCATTCAGCCGTATATCACCGACCAGGGCGTCCATGACCCTCATGGTCGTGGTATAGAACGGCAGTGCACCGGCAACGGCTGCACCAAAGCCGACACTTTCGTGGCTGTCGCAGCTTCGTCTTACTTTTACAGGCAGCTGATCAAGCATCTCCCTGACAAACGAGTTGTTGCTGTTTCCACCCACAACCTCAACGACAGCGCTTTCATAGTCGCAAAAGTAGTTCCTGTCCTTCACATACTCCTCAACGCGTTCTTGAATGAACGTACCTATCCTTTCGATATACTCCTTGATCATGTCCTGGTAGTCATTCTGGTCTATCCGGATCTCGTACAAATCATCGCCTACCTCCAGCACATCCTCCAACACGGGAGTGTTGCTCAATATCATTTTATACTTCTTCAGCTTTAATATTACCGTGTCCCTCAGAACGAGGTATTTGTACGTCTCCTTGTACTTGTGCGGTTTGTAATCGGTCCTGTTCACCGCTATACCGCAGTACATCCCGTTCTCATCCCGTCTTTCCTGGCCGACCTCCTCCTTCTCAAGATCGCACTGCTCAAGGATGTGGTACAGCAGCCTTTCATCAAAACTGCCCCCTCCCACTTCGATCTGCTCGATGCATCTCGCCTTTACCTTTCCATCCACGAACGTAAAACAACCAATCGCACTGTGCGCGTGTCCCAGATCAATCATTATGAAGCGCTCGTGTGCCTTTACCTTCAACGACAGGTGTGCAGCAGCACATGTCAAGTCGTCGTACACACCCACAACATTCAGATCGGCCGCCCTCGCACACATCATCACGTCACCTATCCCCTTAAGACTCGTGCACCGTGTACCAATCGTTACGTTGGGCTTGAAACCAACGGGCTGTCGGTCCATGTTCTGCAATATCAGCCTGTGCAAGTAGCAGAAGTACATGGTGAGCAGCTTCTGGTCACCTGTGAAGTGCCTGTACCGCTCTGCCATATCTTGCCGTTTGAACCCGCCCACATTGTTTCCAAACTTACGTTGCGGGTGACTGAGCTGAAACCACGTAGGTATCGTTCGTTTGTTAAGCTCGTCTATGAGTATGCGGCCGTTGCGCGATGACCCTGTCAGGACTGTCTTGTGATCGCCGATGTCTATGCCGAAATTTTCCATGTGAAGGGTTGGTATGTCTTTTTTATAGAACGGGAACTTCTAGAAAAATGATTAAAAAATTTGTAGGAGCAGATTGGCCGGTGACGGAGCATAAAACGTGTTGTATGTGCTGCTTGATACGGTGTACACGGACTCGGAA
This sequence comes from Vavraia culicis subsp. floridensis, assembly GCF_000192795.1. Taxonomy (NCBI): domain Eukaryota; kingdom Fungi; phylum Microsporidia; family Pleistophoridae; genus Vavraia; species Vavraia culicis. Next base: position 35,013 of record NW_007360636.1, on the reverse strand, counting down.
TAGTATCGAGCACAGGTGTTTGCCACACGAACGGTATTTGTTTAGAACATGTTCATTGGCAGCGCACAGCACCGCATGCATTCGTACAAATAAATTTGATATGGCACTACTACCGGTTATACGTTCTGATCAGTGCATTTTCTGGGCACTGCTCTTGCTTTGAATATTTTATTGCCCGCTGAATCGACCGTACCGAGGTATGAACTGGTGGTGCAACTGGAAAGGTAAGTAAATTTACAGAAATGCTGGTTAGCTGTGCTATTTCCGCTTACAACACAAAATGAAACGTACAGCTACATTTTCTTTGTTCATCGTTGTACTTACCAGCCTACCATTCCATGTCTCTTCTATTTTTCCGCTGCAGCAAAACCAAAACTTTTACACCCGCTTTGGATGCCGCTACGGCTTTACCGCCATACTTTGCTTGGCCGGGTTAACCATGCGCAGGAACAATGTGTTTGTTTGATAGTATGGTCTGAAAGTTGCAAGGTGAGCAATATACGTATTTTCATGAAAATATGAAAGCTGTAGTTGTGGTATTGCGCTATCACCATCCTTGCACGGAGTCTCAAGAAACTCATCATTCATTCATATAAATGAAAAGGCAACTCAAAATATGATTGGTCAGTTTGTGGAATAAATTATTTGGCCCTTCGAGAAAAAGTAAAATTGTTTGTTTCGCATATCTGCACCAAACTAAGGGCCTAAGGTTGTTGTGCAGATCATTTCTCACGATACCACGGCCAACCAGCAGACTCAAAAGACAACATTCAAGTGCACTAACACGTTTACAAAAATGTTGCACAACATAAGCTTTTGTATGCAGTGCAACGTTGAAAGACTCATTTATAGTACTACGTTTACTTTCTTTTCCTGAATATCTTGCCAAATATGTAGCTGCACATGAAAAGCATCTCAAATTTGTTAAACTCTACCTCTAAAACTTGATTGCGAACAACAATTTCATCGATGAAATCTATACCAAGGCTGTGCAACCTGAGTCTGCGGCCGGTCAGAACGTACACAATGAACACCTTATGAATTTTACAAACATTCCTCTCACTGAACAAGAAGTCTAGCACGCGATCAACTTTGCAAATAAATAGGTTCTGGAACATCTTTGATACCGCTCTTTGCAGAATGTTTTTGTGCTTGAGTATTTTGTAGCATCCCACATCATCTATACACTTTTTATCGTGTCCATCAAAGTTTATTTGTATTAACTCCTTCATTTTTTTGGAGAAATACTCGTAGTCAAGGCGATCAAAGCTTTCTTTCTTCAGGAACTGCCTCATTCTCAGAGTCTCCGGGATGCTCATCTCGGTGCCGTGCGATAGAATAATGGTTTCGGTGGGATAGTCGGAGCGCTCGTAGAAATGGCATAGCCTCTTTTTCATCAAATTGTAGTACAATTCAACAATATCGTTGAAGTTCTCAGCGACTTTCATTCGCTGTACGAACCGGTAATTTTCTCGCTTTAGCAGGATGTACGTAAAATAGAAAATGAACACAGCGGACACGAATAACAGCCATACGGTAACAAAGAATGGATTGGTAAGTATTTGTTTCACCGGTAGCATTTTTAAAGCTGTCCGTGGGCAGCGTAAATTTATTCACCAATCAATCTGGAACGTTGCCATATTAGGACTAATACACCGTTGAAATGTGAGTGTATTTGGTAAGCATATGGGGAATGAATAGCACGTGCCATATCGTACATTGTTTACACAAGCGAAGTAGTACGTCAAGCATTATCATAGAATCTGTACACATACCAAATTCATATCAAGTACCTTTAATATCAGGACGTTCCAAATACCATAACTCGTATTGAACCGTTTTATCAATCAATTTTATGAATAATTGCTGTCGTGAGGTACGTTAGTATAGAGAAGCGTAAATTATGAAGAGCTTTTCTTCCATTGACCGGTAGCATGGCGCATTTCTACATGTCATCCGTGTTCAAATCAAAACGCGTAAAGTAAAGCAATTCAAAACCATAATGTTCCAAGCGGAGACACAGAGCTTGTGTTATTACAGATTTTTGAATGTTTGACATTTACAGAACGATACCGTGAATGCAGTCTGTACAAAACCGTTTATTCCCCTCACATAACAATAACATCCTAATAAATACCTTTCTGGTCTGTGATACTGTGAATTAACGTTCTAATCTGCAACAAAAATGCTATTCTTTGCTGTCTTCAGTTCTTTAAAAGCGACATAAATGAGCATTCCGCTGTTGCCAGGTGTTCAAGCTCAATTTAAACAATATCTGCCTGTTTAAGTAGCAATCTCATAATTGAACGCTACGCTATTAAAAGTGTGATTATCTCACCCGTTTAGCTGTTGCCAATATCGTTCGCAGTACACCAGGTAAAACAATTGTTTGTTTTCTTCCTCCAAATAATTTCTCATGATACCACGACCATGTCCCGTACATTACAATGTATCAGGCAAAATGCTAAGCAATTCTGTTACAGCCGCAAATTTGTATAAAAGGAGCGCAAAAATTTATTTTATTTCTAACATACACAGCAGAGACTCGGCTAAAATATGAAGGACCCGCCATAAATCTTGGTTTTCCGTGGTTTTAGGTTGCTATCCTTCTTATCAAGCTTGCTCCTGCACTTGTTCATATTATTCAAATTGTCCCTCACACTTCCGGGTATTTTTGGGCAATCCTTCTCAGCATCATCACTTTGATGTTCATTTGTTTTCTTTATCAGTTCATTTTCTGCTTCCTCCATGTTACGGTCCGGCTTGGCACATAGCAGCACAAAAAATGAAAAGAAGTGCATGTTTCGTTTCGCGTGTGTTCTTAAAAGTAAAAAATGTGTGACGAAGTGTTGTGATTAGTTATACTGTTTCAAAGTAACAACGAGTTAAGCGGCAATAACGTACCAATGATAGAAAATATCACGGAGCAGTTTTAATTCGCAAAGTGCTGTGAAGCGTTCTGCTGCTGAAGGTCGATAGCCGCTGACACTGCCTTTCCTCGCGATAATTTAATTAACGCTTTCCATCCTGAGCAGCAATCGCGGCCAAGAACTGGCAATAAATGCCGGTGTTACGGTCAGAAAAACAATCCTCTGATGGCTTCCGCAATCCGGCACGATAACACCGTAAATTGTTGTAAACTACGCTTTTCTCTGCCATGTTCTCTATTATCACTACCAAATAGTGCTGATTGGTGGTTTTCACACACAAGTCATTTGATCCTGCCTTGCCATGTTCTAGGCATTAGCGTGTGGGTTAAAATACATGGACATGCCTGCAGCTAGGCATTAGCGTGTGGGTTAAAATACATGGACATGCCTGCAGTTCAAACACAACTGAAGAATAAAAATGATGAACTATACCGAACCGCTGAACAGTGCTCAAATAAAACGGTAAAAATTGTATTTGTATCTTAAATAACTCGTAAGCAGTGTATTTCATCCGAGTTACCCAAGAAATACTAATTTGGTAAAAAACACATACCAAGAAACTGTGACATAGGTAAATTTGATTCATGTATTGTACTGGGACAGGTATTCTTTTCTAAAACGCATTTTTTGGTACTCACGCCCAACTCCACCTCAAACACGCCTCTCTAATCCTCCATACTACTGTGATCAAGCCAAAAGTCAAAGGTAACGAACAGTTCACACCATAGACCTATCGCACGACAAGCAATGTAAGCTTACCCAAATGTACCTACAGCAACGCAAAACACTGCACATAATTCGTACATCCCCACGTTACTGCACTTCAAACCGCTATCCTTGCATCGTGGAATGAAAGGATAGCGGTTGGAAGTGCTCAAAGATTGTAACTGTGCTTACCTACCACAGGAAAGGTGCCCGTACAGAACCTCTTTCCTGCCTGAACGAGGTGCCGAATTGAATTACAGGTGTTTTCTAAGCTGGTGATTTTAATGCTGTACGAGAAGAAATGATTTTAGCGATCACAAATATTAATGAGGTGCATTTTAAGACCACAGGAACCGGTGATACCGTAGATGCTCTGTACTTTCTGAACCAGCTATTCTCTACTTCACGGTCAGCAGCAGTTCGTTGGTGATTCGCCTGTGAGTATGGAGCGGTGCAGAGGAGGTGTTTTAATGGTATTGAAGTGTTCTACGTTCAAGAATAATTCACACCAAATGATGACCAATCAAAATACTGATAGCTTGAACGTGTAGGGTAGCACTGTAGGGATGTTTCTGATCCTGTACCTTAAATCAAAGCACTTTTCTACTGCAATTGAGGAATAAATGTTTATGTGCCCTGAACCTGTGCACGATTACAATCCGGACGTACGGTCCGTGGTGGCATTGTTGCGGGCAAACACATCGCCATGCTGAAAGAGCAGTGCAGCGGTGGCATGCATGCCGTTCAACATTTGATACGCTCCGCAGGTGCATCATGATCTACCAATGCTGTCCGTGGAGAGGTGCGCATCTCTGTCTCATCAAAAGTGTTTTCTTCATTTACGGCATCTGATCCTTCTTGCGCTACATCTGTGGTTCCCTCTGTTTGCCAGCCATTTGCTCGTTTCTGGCAGCGGCAGTAAACGTAAAAAAATCGAAGTCCTTTCCATTTATGTTCATTATCGATGCCGCATTGCCCATGGCATTGCAATAGTTGGGTGCCGACCACACGAAAATGCACCTTCCCATGATTTTGTGGCCCTCCATGACCAGCTGATGAGATCGAATCACGTACGATAGCTGATTATCATCAAGGAACCTGTTTAAAACATCGGGCCCAAAGAGATAGCCGGCTCCGCGAGGACTCGCTCTGTACCCATCTTCCTCCTGCGGATCGCTCCACAGGAGCGGCAGAAAGCTGCTGAAGTCCGTTCTATCGAGGAACATAATGCTTCGTACATCGCTGATGTATGGCGAGATGCCGCCGTGCACAAGAAAGTACGTTCTGTCCACGATCGCTGCTATGCCCATCACCTCAAATAGCTCATTAACTCTTCTGTAGAACGAAATGTCGTATTTAAGCAGGCACTCGCTCTTAAATCCGTACGTCTCGTTCTGGTTCGCCATCTCATGGTTGCCCTTCAGCAGGTACACGTTGCCGTGCAAAATCTTCTTGAGGCAGAGAAACAGAACGACCTCAACGGAGGATGTGCCCCGGTCCACGTAATCACCCAGAAAGACAAACTTTTTATCGCGTGTTGCAAACAACAACAAATCCTCAAACTGTCCGTGTATGTCACCAACAACCGTGCACGGTGATTTTATGTGTAGCAGATTCGGCTCATCCATTAACAATTTTTTTGCATCATCCAAAATTCTAAGGGCAAGGTTTACGTCGGGCAGCTTGAAATTGACCAAATCGTTGAGGACCTGTGTGTACGTGGACACCGCCTGGTTGGCAGAAAAGTTAAAATTGAATACACCGCGATCAGCAACGTTCGTGCCTAAGGCATCTGCAACCGATCTCTGGCCGTTGATGCGGGTGCCATCACGATCATTTGGTGCGCTGGGCAGCATTTATCAGGGGCTGCCGCCCTTCGAATTTATTGGTGTGCGCAAGGCCTGTGACGCGAAACAAGGGATTATAAGCAAAGACTTTAACTAAATACCTGAAGGCAAATCGTATTTAAAACGCTGGAAATGGCATCTATCGGTCGATTAATTGATTGGCGATATGTTTTTACATCTTATCTTGACGTATAGACTGATCCATACCGATAAATCATTTTAGGTGCTTGCAGTATTGATCGTTTTCAACACGGCTAAATGTTTCATATCTCAAAGACTCTGCTAATAGGTTATCAATGGTTATAAAATAGTATCGGGTTTACGTTGTATGCACGTAAATACTCTGATCGTTCTAAAGTTGTTCACGGTATACTTTAGTATGGGCACAGTAAGAAGCTGGAGCTATAGCTCAAGCTGGGGTTCGGCTTCACCAAGTTCAGGATCGAGCTATGGTGGAGGAGGAGGGTATAGTAGTGGAGGGTATAGTGGAGGAGGGTATAGTGGAGGAGGGTATAGTGGAGGAGGAGCTTCTGGTGGTGCTGCTGCTGGAGGAGCCTCTGGTGGAGCTGCTGGAGGAGCTGCTGGAGGAGCCTCTGGTGGTGGTGCTGGAGGAGCTGCTGGAGGAGCTGCTGGAGGAGCTGCTGGAGGAGCCTCTGGTGGTGGTGCTGCTGGTGGTGGTGCTGCTGGTGGTGAAGCTGCTGGTGGTGGTGCTGCCGGTGGTGAAGCTGCTGGTGGTGGTGCTGCCGGTGGTGGTGCTGCTGGTGGTGAAGCTGCCGGTGGTGGAGCTGCTGGTGGTGAAGCTGCTGGTGGGGGAGCTGCTGGTGGGGGAGAAGGTCATGGCGGAGGTGCCGGTGGAGGAGAGGGTGCCGGCGGAGGTGCTGGTGCCGGTGGAGGAGAAGGTCATGGTGCCGGTGGAGGAGAAGGTCATGGTGGAGGTGCCGGTGGGGGAGAGGGTGCCGGCGGAGGTGCTGGTGCCGGTGGAGGAGAAGGTCATGGTGCTGGTGCCGGTGGGGGAGAAGGTCATGGTGGAGGTGCCGGTGGGGGAGAAGGTCATGGTGGAGGTGCTGGAGGAGGAGAGGGTGCCGGCGGAGGTGCTGGTGCCGGTGAAGGACATGGAGGTGGTGCTGGCGGAGGAGAGGGTGCCGGCGGAGGTGCTGGTGCTGGTGCTGGTGCCGGTGAAGGACATGGAGGTGGTGCTGGCGGAGGCGCTGGCGGAGGTGGTGCTTGGGGACATGGAGGTGGTGCTAGTGGAGGCGCTGGTGGAGGTGGTAGCTGGGGACATGGAGGCAGCGGAGGTGGTGCTTGGGGACAGGGTGGTAGTGGAGGTGGTAGCTGGGGACAGGGTGGTAGTGGAGGTGGTGGAGCAGCCGGTGGTGCCGGTGGAAGATGGGGAGGCGGAGGAGGAGGTGCCGGTGGAAGTGGCGGTGGAGCAGCTGGAGGTGCTGGAGGACGTTGGGAAGGCGGAGGCGGAGGTGCCGGAGATTTCATTACGATTGGTAACCATGGAAAGATGGGTCCTGACAGAAACGTCACAACGAAAAGACTCTTAGAAGGCAAGGATCCAAGGGACATGCTACACTTAATTTATGATCTCAGTGACGGAACAAGTGAGCGCGTGATGGGACAGACGGAGTATGATATTGCCCTCAAGCGGGAGAAACCACCAAGAAGACGAGACCGGCCCGAAGAAGATTTCGGACGAATGCCTCCTATTGGACCGTTTATGGACTCGTTTGCCCTGGATGAACTCATTCCACCGGGATTTGATAGAGAATCATTCAAAAAAGGCTTCCAACTTTGCCGGGACATGAGAAAATAGGTCAATAAACAAGTTTTTATCAGCATTTCCCGGAGTAACCGTACACACCCGCATTAAGGAGCACTTATCATGTCACAAACAGCAATCTTCCCCTTTATTTGAATTTGAGAAGCTCTTCGATTACCGAGCTGAAATTTGAACTGTTTTTGAATGCACCAATGGTCTCATTTTTTGATTCCATACCTAAACTCATACACGCCTGTAAAAATCGGTAATTACTGCAATTAAACCAATCGATCTTTTCTTGATGATCACAAATAGAAAACTCGTTTTACCTATTGATTATCAATTTTTAAGTTTATCAAGTGCTACGTTTGCAATATGCCACAAGAAGCGTTTAAATGATACCTCAGAAATTTAACACAAGGCTTTGCACAAAAACTGCCAAAACTAACCGCTAACATCTTAAACTTTTGTTTTATTGCTTGCATCAATTTTAGAGATAACATATAATTGTATTGATTTGTAACACTCTGTGCTATCTGCGTAGTTAGAAGATTCCATTTGGTGCTTCTTCAACACAAGGTAAGAACTATCTGCCATTCAAAGATATTGAATCTACTTGTTCAGCAAGGTTAATTTTATTTGTGTTTGAATGGGCCTGTGACAGTTTAAACCATTTTTGACCCTTCGTGATCAAATCAGATTCTTGTGCTACTCCCATTACAAGGAAATGATCCTTGTGCTATTAAATGGGACAAAATCGTTCATTGGTACTAAGTGGTGGTAGAACCACGTCTGGTATATTGTTTCGGTGTGTGCCACACATCAGTTGATAGTTTGCGTATAGTGCAACAACAAGCATCTTGATCAGACATCCCTCAAATTTCCTTTTGCATTTGCAATAATTATTCTTGTACCTTCCCTATCGTATCAAATTTATACCTTTCATAGTTTAAAATAAACTCATACACGCCAAGAAAATGATCCAAAATACGTGATCAAACAGTTCTGATTTTTTTCATGGTAAAATGATGATACCGGATTTCTACGGTGTGAAAGAGCTTCTCCTTCCCTCACACATGACAATGAGCCTGCCAAGACAGCACCAAAAGGTGAGTGCTCTAATCTGTGAAACCCTCAAATACTGATCGTTATTTTTGCAAGGAAGCACCCGTATTTATTGTTGGTAGAGAGAATAAAAGCACTGTAAACCGCAATACTAACGTACTTTTACCAAAAGTATATTTATTTATCTGATCACACATCAACACCGAAGCACACTTTTATATTGAGATCAACTATGGCCAACGTCCTTTGGTTCAGGAACGATCGCAGTACTCTTTTATCTACTTGTAATATTACAACTACTATGAATTGTACCACTATGTTAGATCTACAGCACAAATGATTGAACTGATCATATAGCAGGCACATTATTAATCAAAATCGTTCTTTTAAGTCAAAATTGAGATTTTGACAGAACTACCCAAAATTAATTAATAGAGGTTATGACAGGTTATGTTTGCTATTTATGTATTAATTAACATGCATAAAACATGAAAACAGCGCCATGATAGGGCACTATGACACCGTACGACCAAGATGCAGACGAACATGAGCCATTCAACGGTAAAAGCAGTCATCGATCATCAGCTGTGTCTCTGTACTTAACGGCTAACTCCTCTCTCACGGAGAATCGGAATGAACGCCTCTCGCTGGTTGCAGCAGACCTAGAGCCTGAGCTCATACGATATGAAGAACGAAATGGAGATGAGCACGTAAATGATGCAGGAACAAGTGCTAGCTCAGAAATGCATTTTTGTTCCATGCAACTTCATGTTCTGCTCGCCGTTGTGCTGGTAGTTTTTATTTTTCTGATTTTGGTCCTCACCATTCTGATAATTGTATCGCGGCTGAACTCAGAAAACGATGACTGTGATGAAGAAGGCACTAAAAAAGTGTTGTGATGTGCGGAGATGAATAAACGTGCTTTTGGCTCAAAAAGGTAAGTAAAAGTGAATTATAGGTGGTCTACGGCAACGTTAAGCATCTTATTCTTGCCAAACGAATATTTTGATTCACATTGGCATTAACCGATGCACGCTCGCTTCTGATAGATAAATGCGAACCAAGGCCCCTGATTCGTTGAAAACTGCACATAAACCGCCAAGCAACTTGGCAGGCATCCAAAGAACAACACAAAAGTTTCTACGAGCTTGACTCTTGATATGCAAATTTCGGCCTGCATGAGACTCGTCCTACAGGATCACCCAGCAAATTCTTCCTTGCCGGATTTAAAGAGACATTTTCACTTCAAAAGCACTTTTACTTAAACGTACGTACCATAACCAACACCGTATGCCGGTTTAGACCCTGACTGTGCACTCGGGTTAATCTGGTGGACAGGCACTCCGCTGGGCGAGAAGGGTATGCCGTACGCAGGTTGTGCACCGACTGGCGTTGTAGAACTCGTAGGGACATTGCATGCGGGTGGAGCAGTTGCATTAGGTACCCCTGGTCGTACTGGCGGAAGCTGAGACGGACAAGTTGTGCTTGCAGGCACGCTAGCATGGCAGGTATCCCTGCTCGATTGTCCCATGAACGGGCACGTTGGCGCAGCGCTTTTACCACGCTTGCCCTTCTCAACAAAAGACAGCAGAATGGGCAAAAGATTGAGCTGGTGTTCAAAACCCTTCGGTCCCACAGCACCACCCGTAATCAAGTTCAACAGCATCTGCTTGTCAGCGCTATCACCACTCCCAAATAATTTGCTGATCACGTCCGTGTTGAACATGAACGATAATTTCTGATCGCGTGAAATTTCCTTGCACAGCATGCAGGTCATACAGCGCTTTTTTCCCAGATTCTGAAGAACCAATTCGAGAGCTACGCTGTTTTTGTTCGTCGAGATACCGCTGAAGCTAACCGCAGTCAGGAGATTGGGCGGCTGCCAGGACGGGTTGTTGTTGACGATGAGGAACAGCTGAACGTACACGTGGAAAAGACACATTTCTCCCTTTAGGCAAGTGCAACACTCACCACACCGCACTGCTCCGGTGACAATCCCCATGAGAAATTGGTAATCCTCGAGGTAGCCCGGAAATGGGTCAGCCGATGTTTTATTACCATCTTTCTTACCTGCACCCAACGCCGGTGATGCGACAGCTTTGTTTGCTCTTATCTCCTCCAACACGCCGAGTATACTTGTGAACAGCGATGTGACATGGTTGGTCAGCCGTGTAATGGACATGTCGACATCGCTCGTTGTTCGTTTGACGGCCATGTCCACAACCGGTGATACGTTTGCGTTGAAGAACTTGATAAGAACGTCGTTCATGGTTTCACTGCTCGGTGTCGTTACGGTGACCACGCGCGATACCGAATGTTTGCTAGGACCCTCATCGGTAGACAAAACAATGCCTGACGATAACAAAAAGATTGTAAGAGCTTTCAGCATGAGCTCTCCGTTTTATCGCTTTATATAGTTTTGATTGGTTGACAGAAGTATAAATTAGCATCGGTACCACCAAATACGTAGATTATCAGAATGCTGTCACTTTTTATCACAGCACCAATATTACGGTTTGCTAGCCGTTACCACTTTTTATAGGTTGAAGACACGCTATGTGTGCTGCGTATTTAAACGTACCAGAGTTAAAAGATGCTTCCCATCTCTCCTATGCTATTAGGATCAAAGCGTTGATGTGGTGTAAATCTAAAACGAACCTCAAAAATTACCTTAAGGTCCCTATGAATACGCGTTGTACATCTTCCTGAAAGAGTAACTTTTATATTTTCAGATAATGCGCTATATCCGTGTAGCGATACGCATTTTTTACTAAAATATGTTTATTTAGCAGCTGTATGCTACACAGGAAAGAGCTTTGAATTGACAACCCCACATAAAACGGCGAGTACGATTACAATCACGGGCTAATAAATGTGTTTTGATGTGGTAAATATGCATATTTTAGAGGAAACTAAACAATCATTTCTGAACTTGAAGAGTTTTTAAATCTTCAGTCCTTTCATTCCAACTGCAAAACACGATTAATTTAAAAACTATCATACTCTATTTTTGACATATGTCATTATAAGTGTGAAAAACGGGTTTGACGCAAAATTTTACGCATCATATCCTCCAAATTTTACGCATCATCTCTCCAAATTTTACGCATCATCTCTCCAAATTTTACGCATCATCTCTCCAAATTTTACGCATCATCTCCTCAAAATTTTACGCATCATCTCTCCAAATTTTACGCATCATCTCTCCAAATTTTACGCATCATCTCTCCAAATTTTACGCATCATCTCTCCAAATTTTACGCATCATCTCCTCAAAATTTACGCATCATCTCTCCAAATTTTACGCATCATCTCTCCAAATTTTACGCATCATCTCTCCAAATTTTACGCATCATCTCCTCAAAATTTTATACACCACTCTCAGCAGTCAAAGTCAAGAACGGTGCTGCACATAAAATGAATATGATTTTATTGCTGTCTCCCCATTATCTGATCATTTACGAGCAACACAATTTTTAATTCGCAACAAAGAACGGTGAAACGTAGCTCATTACTATTTTTACATTGTGTTGCCCGTAAAACTCAACCGTGCACGATAACACGTCAAAATTACGATCTGTGGTCAAACACCACGCCATACACACAGTCTATCAGCTCATCGTACTGCATCAATTACACGGCATAGAAAACGTAACTTGAACTGATCACAGCATCTCCACCATCAAAATAATACATTTATACTTTTATTCAAATCTTCATTTCATACTCTCCATACACTCCAAATCCTCATCAATTATGCTGATCAGCTTCATGTTCTCGTTGATGATACCGGCAATCTCATCCTCAATGTTCTTCTGCTGCATCACGCCATCCATAAACTCATCGTAGCACTGCTCAAGCTCATTCAAATACTTCACGCTGTCATCGATCTTCATCGATTCAAGCCACTTGAAGAGAAATTCTACGTTCTCCTCAAGCTCATTGATCTTGTCCTCCTCGGCTTTCAACCGATCTAACAGTTTGACATAATTGTTGCGTGCCCTTATTATCTTCTCGTCCTGAGCGAAGACCTCCTCGGCCTTCTTTTTGAAGAATTTTACGTCCTTTTCCAGCTCAGCGCTGATTTCTGCCAGGATCTCGTTAAAGGATTTCTGGCGAAAGTTGAGGGGCACGCTTGTTATGTCGACGTAGGTGTTGCCATCTACCATCTCAGCCGCTGCGTGTGCAGATGTGCCCAGCGGCTGCTGTGCAGCTGCTGCACTTTGTGGTGCCATGGACGGCTGTGCTGCAACTGGTTTGGAAGCAGAGAATAGGTTAGTACCGGTTGTGCTCGGAGCAGGAGCATCCTTCGACCCAAAGACATTTCCGCCAATGGAGCCCGGATGTATCGTTGCCCTGCCAAATGCATCGATAGGCTGTGCGGTAGTAGCACCTAAAGGGCCACCGGATAGGGGCTGCTGAACGGTAGCATCGGCGGTATGACCGCCTAGTGCACTTGTGCCGGCAATGCCGCCAGAATTTGCTACAACAGCAGGCTGTGCGGGCCCGCATACTGCCGTACCAGTGATGCCCTGTGCTTGTGTTCCATACGGTGTTGCTCCTTGCTGGGCACTTAACGGCCCGGTCCCCACCGTATTTTGTGGAACTCCGCCAAACACAGAGCCACTTGGCGCAGTTGCCTGCGGCTGCATGCCATACAAGCCGGTCGTGACCGCACTTGGCTGTGTCTGTGTCTTAAAAAGACCAGCACCGGCCCCGTTCTGATTTGGTGCGCCGAACAGTCCGGTGTTGTTCGGTTGTGATGATGCACCCGCGCGTTGCGCACCGAACGGACCAACACCCAGCCCACCACTTGCAGAGGTGCTCTGATTGGCAGCCTGAGAGCCGAACAGTCCGCTGCCCGTCGTGCCAAAAACACTGCCAGCCGTATTCGCTGTTTGGTTGGCACCAACACCCTGTGTTCCCAAAAAAGAGTTGTTGGTGTTAGCTGCATTCGGTAAACCGAATGGAGTTGTGCCTGTGGTACCGCTCAACCCCGTACCCGGCGTGTTGAACAATCCACCAGTCTGTCCCATGTTGGTGCTCGGTGCAGGTCCCTGATTGCCCATAAAATTGCTGCCGGTGTTCATTTGAGAACCGAGTCCAGTGTTGGTGCCGAACAAACCGCCACCCGTACCGCTCTGTCCGCTCCCAAAATTACTCGTGTTGCCGAACAATCCACTGCTACTGTCCTTGTTGCCGGTACCCAAAGAGAACCCCTGGTTCGGTGGCTGATTGTTGGGGAAGAGATTGAAAAACGTATTTTTCTTGTCGTTGTTTTGCATGTCGAGGGGTGTGCGTGCAAAAAATGTTTTTTTTACTCAACGAGCCCAAAGAACGTAACAGCTAAGAAACGACGTTCGATCTTGGTCTTTTTATTGTGTAAATACACGCTTTTAACGAAGTATGCTACGCATACGCATGAAATGTATTTTGAGCGCTTTAATTCTACGGTGACATCGCAAAACGTGTATACAAGGTTGTTACCATGTTCTATTGCTTTCCAAGCCATTTCTTCGCTAATAACACAGCAAGATCTTTTGCTGGAAGAATAGCACAGCTACACGTCTTTGATGGACCAAGATAAAATGGCTGACCATGAAGAATTAAAGAATGTGAGTTTTAAACACGAAAACCGCATTGTTACGTAGTATGAGCATGATTTACGATGTAACTCGCTTTAGTTGTCCAATGGCCCAAGCACATCGTTCAATGTCTCCTTACCTTTCAAGTGGTATGGGTAAGAACAAGGCAGCTGGTCATTCGATGTGTGTAGCAAGGCATGTTTATCACAAAATGATGCTTTTCGCATCATTTCACCAATAAATATCAAAAGCTCGTATTTACGGTAAAGTACTGTGCACCAGCACCTCAAACGTAGATTATGTGATCACGATGATAGTTTTGCTGTAATACTAAGTAATTGATGTAGCAGAAAGAGAGGAACAATAACAAAAGTTACCGTTCGTGTTAATCGTTCATTACTGAGATGACCCTCTAGCACTGCCATATAAGCACTTGTTGTACCTGCAACACGTAACTAGTTCAAATTTACGTTTTAATACGTTCTCTTCTTGCACGGTTTGCATCTGTTTTTCTGTTGTATTTGCGCAGTACCACTTCATCATTCTTTTGTGATCAGCATTGACACGATCTACGCCTTCACCGCTATCATTTTTTGCGAAATTGCTCTTCTATGCCAATACGGTATAATTCGGAAAATGGACCGCCCTATCGATGGGTAAGTTGCTCGTAAAACTGCAGCAACGATCGAAAAGACGGAATGGTACGAACGAAGGAACAGCGAGTAAAAATGGTGGTGGAGCTGTTGGGGAAGCGTGTGCAAGGAGTATGCGTAGGGGAGGAATTGAGGAACGTGCTACCAGCGAGAGACGAAGTAGCAAGGAGGGTGGTGAACAAGGCATGGACGAGGCGGTACTTGGTAGAATAAACATTAAATACTGTGATAGCAAAAATAAAGTAATAATTGCACCGGAACAAGCACAAAATGAAAAGATTGACAGTGAGGCAGGGCGTATCGCTAGAAAACATAAAACTAAAAATGAGAAGAAATGCCTTCTGAAAAACAAAAAAAATAGCGATCATAAGACCGGAGCAGGTAATACGGGAGAAAGAAATGATGAGAAGACTGATAAAACGTTGGAGAAGGGAGCAATTATGGAGTTAGAACGCGGCAGGGATGAGAAATTAGTAGTAAATGATGAGAAGACTGATAAAACGTTGGAGAAGGGAGCAATTATGGGGTTAGAACGCGGCAGGGATGAGAAATTAGTAGTAAATGATGAGAAGACTGATAAAACGTTGGAACAGGTGGATAAAGAGAAAAATAGACATGAAAAGGGCCAATTGAAGAATATCGTGCACACTGCGGATGTGAATCACGCCTCATTCGATGTAGATGGAAAGGAGAGTGTTGCAACCGATTTGATGGACAGGATAAGGAAGAGAACTGCCAAACGAGTGAGTTTAAGACCGGTGGCCAAGTTAAAGATAGGGATAGACGGGAGTTCTGCCGACGAGAAAATATTGACCGACGCAGAGCTGGTAGCGCTTGAGGAAAAGGTACAAGCATATTATGAACAGTTAGACGAAGTGGACATTTCAAAGTATCAACGGCTGTGTGATCATTTCATAGGAAGGCTCGAGAGACGCGAATTGCTAAAGAACAGCAGCATTGTTTTGAAGACGGGGCCCTTTAGCACCGAGGAGCAGAAAGTCCTCAAGCACAAGGTAAACGAATATTTACGGAGCAGGAACTTAACGATTGCATATCTGCAGGAGCGGATTTTAAAAGGTGGTGACATCGGTTTTATGAACGATATTTCGAAGTACGTGTGCTCATTTCTGCCATACAGAGAATATCACGTAGTGCACATTGCCATTTTGTACTATTATCACCCAAACGCATGCGGAGAATTTACAGAAGAGGATGATTTTGAGCTGATGCAACTGCACAAGTTGATTGGACCACGTTGGGAAGCGATATCCAAGGAAATGCTGAGCACACGCTTTCGAGTCAATCGCAGATATGTTGCGTTCCAGAACTTGAAGAAACAGAAGAGTTGTGAGGGCGATTTGTACCGCGAGTACTTGAACACGAGGAATATTGAGAAAGTTGCTGAGAAGTACAACGTAAAGCGGTTTTTTGTGAGGAAGAGAATTAATGAAGAGATTGCCAGGGTGTACATGAACCAATGGGACGATTACCATGATTTTGCTATGGCGGTGTTCGTGGCCAAATACAACTATTACTGCGGGATAAATGATATTGGAAAGATCTTTGATATGCTGGAGAAGTGGGTGGTGGAATATAGCGTGGATGAGGTTGGAGGAGCGGTAGAGGCAAAAACACTGGCCTCGTGCGAACGGGTGATGAATGCTGAGGGCATAGCGAGACGGAATGAGAGCGAGGCTGGTAAGGAGGCAGCAGGTAAAGAATTGATAAGCGATGAGAGCAACAGTACCGATAGAGTGAAACAGTGTTATGAGAGAATTGTGCAAAGGAACGAGGCAGTGAAAACCGAGATTAGCCGCTTCCTCACCCGAGATATGGATTTCAATGTAGAAATACAGGAGGATGATGTCTTTTGGGTGAGTGTGAGAAACGAGTTTAGGAGTAAATTTCAAGGCGATGTGGTAAACGTAGAACCATCTATCGTACGCTCAAAATTTTGCATACTTTGTAAGAAGAGCGGTATCGTGTGTTACAAGGACCTGATCGAGTACATAGAGATCAAGGCGGTGCATCTTCTGTTTGAAAGGATGAAGAACAAGTTTTAGTGTCGTAGCAAGGAACCTTTTGCATTTACATCGATAGGAGGATGATCTGAGTGAATAAAAAACGCGTTATGTTGTTTGTACCAAAGTTAAGTTAAATTGCATTTTAAGAATGTGCCGCATCCATTTTGAGTGGCATAGCGGTAATTCAGTGCTAAACTCGGATCAAATCGTTAAATAAAGGCAGATTTGGCCAACACATTTTTTTTGTGCCAGCTTTACTACTTTATTTCAGAACAAAAAAGTTTCTTTTCCAGGACGTGAGAAGAGAAAACTACGCAAGGAAAGTATGTTTAAAGATACCTAGGATGGGAAGACAAGGCTTTAACGCAGGTACAACTTGTTGTTACACGCTGTATATAGTATCAGAAATGGTGTATGTGCACATCATTGCTGCTAAGATTTTGTATCCATCCATATTATTACTTAGATCAAGCAATGCTTGGTGCAACACTATCCCGTATTACAAGATGTCATTCTTACCATTCATGTAACCATGGCCATCAACGCAGGCCGTTCTTAACGAAAGGTAAAAAGCAAAAATCATCAAACACTACAACAACTAACGCTCAACCGTTCGTAATTCACATTTATGGCCAATGTTTTTAATTACGTGGTGTGCATGGCACTGAATAGAAGGACAGCTGACCAGAAATGTTTACGGTATTGTGGTTAGATTTGCAGAATAGCAATTAAGGCATTTTCTGCAAATTTACCCACATCCTGCACAGCTACAAAAGCAGGGATCTTTCGTACTATTTTTAATTATTCTTAACGCTACAATTCCTACTTTTTTCTACGGAAAACCACCGCAACATCGACCATTATCTGAAACACCACGCTCACAATTAAAAACACTGGCGGATTCAACTTAATGGTCCAGATCAACTTGAGAATATCACCCAGCGCCCACATTAAAAACAACTCTCTGGGATACTCCACCTCCTTTCCCAGCGAATACTTGCTCTCCATCTCAATGATAAGCAGCTGCACAAGGCCCACACTACACTCAGCAACGAGGAACAGCGGCCCAAAGACGGTGTACACGTACCGCGTCCTGAATATGAGACTGATAGTGGCGATCATGAGAACGATGGACACGATAAGAGAGAAAATGAGCGAGAACATGCCGTAACGCCTGTAGCTCTTCTCTGTAAACCTGTTAAGAACGAGCTTCTCCTCCAGTATAGAGAGTTCCTGCTTGGAGAGGTACAACAGCACGAAATGGAACAGAACAAGGAACACACTCTGCAACACGATTTCGAGCGGAAAGTGCTCCGACTGCCAATACAACAGCTTCATGACATTCGCCAGGATTACAATGGTGGAAAGGATCGGAGCGAACGTAATCTTGCGCTTTACAATCTGTGGGATGAAACCGATGCAGGGCGCGAACACAAACACAATGTTTCCGAGTATTTGCATTATTTGTGATAGCAGCATTGAGGGGTTCTTTTTTTGTTTTGTAAATTAAAATGATATTTTGATAAAAATAGGAAGTTTTGTTTTCCATCAGTGTTTCGGTACAAAGAACTTGGCACTATGCTGGTGTGTTGCGAGATAGAGGGCCGTGGGCATGCGGGTGCATGAGGGACTGTCTTTGGCTATGATGCATTATTCTGAAGAAAAGCGCAGTACTTACAGATTGAGTTGTTATGGCAGCACATCAGTTAGGTCTGGTGATTTTTGCGCCACGTCATCACGCATATAAATGTTTCTCCTTTTAACAAAACGTAAAAGGCAATTGTTTACCACACAAGGATGATATTAAATCATAGAGGATCGAAACGATGCGTACTAGTACGCTTATTAAGTGTGAATACAGTGTTTGAGATCAGCTGCACTTCCTGTGCATTAAAGAAGTGATATGAAAGAATCATTTTTGAAAATATGAGCAAACGTTAACGGAAAAGCATATCTAATGGAATGTGGAGAAAGGTAAAAATAACGATGGAATGTGGTGGCGGTACGGTTTGTGTTAAAGATGGCTGTAGAAGAGAATTTTTATTGGTAAAACAAATTGGGACTAAAACATTGAAAATCTGTGATGATCATCGGATGAACAGCATATACGGCCTAAACAACGCTGCAAAGCAATAAAAATTGTTAAATTTGTGCAATTTTACGTTTTAACCAAGAATCATTCCAAAATATTTATGTTAACGGATTTTTATACGAAAAAGTTTATAATTGAGCGCAAGAACGGATCGATAATAAAATTGCGGTGAGCATTTTTATAGCAAATAATTGTGTTGAGAAGAAATAAAAGGATTTGCAGTGAAGAGAAAGGAAAAGATCATAGCAGAGCGAAAATGAACGTTAGAAGAAAGAACCATACGTTGTAACCATTCCTGAAAATAGGACGCGTTTGCAGAAAATAGCTTTACATACGCTGCGCCACGGTTATTTTTATGGTGGCACGCAGTTATTGCATGTATCAGCGCTTTACGCTCACCACAAATTGATAATTCTCATTTGATGAAGATAAGCAGTGCAGGTACGCCTCCCTGATGTAACTGTACGGGGTCCCCTCAGCATTTGTCCTCTTGTCTTGAAGAACGAGCCAGGGCTTGTGAATGGAGTGTCGTATTCATCCCTCTTCCAGAACAATGTGTTTGTTCAGGTGGTGTGATCTATGAAGTGCGGATGAACGACTTTTAACGAAAAGTTTTGCTCATCTCTCTCATTGCTGTGCTCTAGCACTGCTCATGTTAAAAAAATGGTGAAGAACAAATTAATTGCCAGCATCTATCACCACCCTGCCATAGCAGGTCATACGACCATTATTTGCACTTTACGGTGATGATAGCCGTAACGGAGTCTTGTCTTGACAATGTCGCATACCGGTCCCAAATGCCGTTTAGAACGAATCCCCGTTTCATGCCAGTCTGCGATAAAAATGCCTGCTGTCCAGGATTGATGGCTTATTTGTGACAGCTTTGACGTGCGAACAGTTTTATCAGATGGTAATTTTCTTAAAACGGTTCATTACCGCGAAAGCGCTGGCTGTCATTGTAGACGGTACATTTCGAAAATTACGAGCATTGTGGTAAGAAACGAGGCATTTTGTCTCCTCGTACAGCCAGAGTTTCAGTTGTTAGTATTTCTACGATGTTAAGATCGCTTGAGCACGCTGGTCCGTACCAAATCTAAATTTTAGACCAATTAAAACGAAAGAATTGAAATTGGAGAAGAGCATTACTTTAAATGTTTTGCACATACTTGGAATGTAGTGCACACCGATGCACGAATGCAATGAAACCAGTATTAAACGCAATGCACATACTTAGAGTGTAGTGCACACCATGAGATGTATTTATAGCGATTAGCACCTTCTATGTGCTTACCGCGTACCTGTACGGCAATTCGGATGAGTACCGCTGAATGGACGGGTAGTATCCCATGAGATAGCAGGACTCAGAACAATTATTGCGTATCGACCGGTTGACCGCTAAAATTGCGAAATATCGGCTGTCTTGCATTGAAAAGAACCTCATAAATACGGTGGTGCAAACCGGGTATGCACGCCATGGATTGTTACAGTTAAAGGATTCGTTTGGCACGATCATATCTGTTGAAGAGCACCAATCATGTTTGGATGAATTATTATGTTCTATTTTCATATCTTGGATGATTTGGTGCTCATATGCTTCGCAATTCGTTAATTTGCTGGGCATCTGTTATTGCCACTTGAGTGCTATTTGGCACAAGTTTAGTCCTTAAATAGATGTAATTTATTTCGCAGGCCAGGCACATCAATTAATCGAGATGTTTAACTCGCGGTTTCTCGTTCGGCTGCCGTAACGAACGATAAAATTTTTTAGAACATACAACCCATGAAACTGACACTCAGCCACCACATAATCGTAGCATTGGTGTCAATTTCCGTAATCATGTTCGTTTTTTACCAGGCCAGGACGATAAAAATGCAGGATGCTCTCAAAATGATTTCATCCAAGTTGGACACGCTCGAAAATCTCATTGGACTGATAAAAATCAGCGAAAACGATTCCGAACCGATTCCTTCCAATGTGATCAAAGAGTTGGGCGGATCAAAAAAGCATCCTGTGGTTATCATTCCGGGCTTTGCATCCTCTCATCTTGAGATATGGAACAGCGATGATCATGACTTGTGTTTCAAAAAAGTGTGGGGCTCTCTTGATGGACTGAGACATATGCTGATGGACAAGGCATCATTCCTGTCCCATTTGAAGCTGAAGAGCAATGGCAATGATCCTGAAAACATAAAGGTGCGTGCAGGCAAGGGTATAGAATCGTGCTCGCACATGCTGCCGGGATACTGGGTGTGGTCCAAGATTATTCGGAGTCTTTCGTTGCTCAACTATGATAGTAACTCGTTGATTGTGTTTCCGTACGATTGGAGAATTTCGTTTGAACAGTTGGAGCAGCGAGACGCGTTCTTTACCCGACTGAAGAACGAGGTTGAGATGTTGTACCGGATACACAACGAAAAGGTCGTGGTATTGGGCCATTCCATGGGAGCAGTGATTGCCCACTACATGATGCACTGGGTGGAAGAGAAAGAAAAGGGATGGTGTGACAGGTATCTCCAGGGACTTGTTAACATAGCAGCGCCACAGCTAGGGGTTCCTCGGTCGTTTACAGCGATAATGTCGGGAGATTGGGGCGTGCAGACCACCTCAAGGTTCAACTTTTTGAAGATTTTTTTCTCGCAGTCCGAGCGGGCCGTTCTGCTTCGGAACTGGGAGAGCGTCATGAATTTACTGCCAAAGGGAACGAACAGGATATGGAAACATTTTATTGGGCGGTCTGCAAAGATGAATGGGCGAGCACAAGAACAATCGCAGGAGGAAAGCAAGAACAAACAAACCGACGTACCGCTGGTCAGGTTCACCGACAACAGCGCACGTATCTATGTTGAGCAGATAATTCATTTTGTCAAGGTTCTTCTGGGAAGAGACATTACCAAAATAAAGTACTTCGATCCCACAAAGACGCAGCTACCAAAAGCACCGGAGATGACGATATATTCATTTTACGGGATAGATAGCGAGACAGAGGGTGGATACTGCTACAAAACGGCGGGTCAAACGCTCAACAACAGAGGCATACCCTATTTTATCGACCGAGATGCGTATGACGAAGACATGAGATGCAGAAAGGGCGTATTTGTGGTGAATGGAGATGGAACCGTTCCTCTGATCTCGTTGGGCTATATGGGGCGAAAGGGATGGAAAAACGAACATATCAATCCGGGAAATGTTAGGACCATCGTGAGGGAGTACAGGCACAGACCTGTAAATCTTTTGAAGGACCTGCGTGGTGGCCCAAGTTCGGCTGGTCATGTTGACATATTGGGCAACACAAATCTCATAATTGATGTTCTCAGGATTGTCAGCGGTACAGGCGAGGTCAGTGACAGGGTTTACAGCGAGCTTGACGAGATAATTAGAGACATTGAGGATGAAGAAAAATCAATATGAAAAAATTAAGTTTATTTTGTGAAACGGATTGTGGTCTGCGACCGTTTGCTGTGTTTGTTAAAGTTTGATATGCAGATTTCATCTTAGTTTGTGAACGATCTCAGTTCGCTGAAAGCGCTATGTTTGATCTATGAGGGCATTGCTACTCAATATTTTGCACAAATATGGTTCGTTCGATATTTGCAAGCGTGCTAGAAACGTTGTTCTACCGTCTTAAAACCAAGGAAACGAACAAGACACCGTTTTTGTGCTATGCCAGTAATGATAGATTTTGGCTACAACTAACAAAAAGTATACGGTAGAGGAATGTCCTCCAACTTAACATAATGCTGCTAATCCCTATATCGTGTCACGGTAATGTCACAGCACCCATAGATGTTACAGATGTATTTGTATCAAGCCTGATTAGATTAGATGTTAATCTCACAGAACGTGTGTTGGCCTGTGGCGGCAGAATATCTTAAATGCGGTTTATTTGTGCAAAAACAAGTGATTAAAGAAGATTATGTTACAATACATGGATTGATCTTGGATTGTTGTGTTTGTACACATCGAACCGATTGCTGTTTAATGGTGAGATTTTGGTTACGAAGTGACCGTTTGCTTAGAAGCAAAGCAGTTTCAGCTCGTGACACGTTATTGATGCAAAAATTTGTTTATTCTGGTAAACGTTTTAGTTTTTACAAATTAAGACACGTATCACGTTTGGTTCAATGACTGCAACCACTCGTGTTAGTATCCATAAAAATATTTAGATGAAAGTTTATTACAATTTTACGTTTGAACTACCGCTTTTGAGATGAAACATTCCACTAGTGGCTGAGATAAGTCATGTTAAAAGACCATCAACAGGATATTTCTGTGATCGTCGTACCTAAAATTGTTTTACCCGTCAAATATTCAAAATATGTGAGTGTCCTGCAAAAATATGCAGCTTTAAACATGTCGTATATCAAATGCTGTTACAGACAGTATTACATGCTTTGTTTAATTCACCACTGTTCTGTGCAAGATAAGTAAACGTGGTGCTTTTAAAAATTGCACTAATTTATTTTGTTTCCGGTTTTTTCCAATAAACGTTGTATTCATCAGATCGCTACTGTGAATCGTAAGTTATGAATGTGAGCAATTTATTGGTTCCTTTTGCCTAATTTGGTTCTTCGATGATGATAACGTCGTTTACATCAACTGTAATTCAACGGCGCACGCGTGCAAATAATGAAAGTGCTAAATTGTCGGTACATCCGTTTTAGTTGCGGTTGGTCATTTGGTTCCCGACCATTGCCTGAGATTTTGTAATTTATGTTATAATTCGATGCTTTTACAAGTCCAACTCAAACAAAGACATCTCCAACATTAAAACAGCGCATTGGCGCAATTGAAGTATTTAATGCGGATATCTGTAACTGGAATAGTAAGTAACTAAAAATTGCTACTCTAGAAGATAGTTCATTCAGTGTTGGTATCGGATATTCGTAATTTTAATGGTTATAATACTACCTAGTGAAACTGCCAAAAAAATAAATAAATTTTAGAGAATATTATTTAGTACCCAGCCGACTTCGTCGGG
The DNA here is from genome assembly GCF_000192795.1 of Vavraia culicis subsp. floridensis. Classification (NCBI taxonomy): domain Eukaryota; kingdom Fungi; phylum Microsporidia; family Pleistophoridae; genus Vavraia; species Vavraia culicis. The sequence goes on along the minus strand of NW_007360636.1, from coordinate 11,368 downwards.
TTATTTTCGTTTGTTTTGTTTGACTTCTCCGTGCTATCCTCATCGCATACAGTGTATGTAAACTTGTCCTCTTTCTTTTTCCTCTCTTCTTTCGACCCCTCTTCTTTCCTTATCTCGTAATCGGTGGGCTCATTGCTATTATCATCGCAGATAGTGTACTTATAGTTCTCGTCATCTTTTCCCTCTTTTTTATCTTCCTTATCGGCAAGATTGGACTCCTCAATTTTGTTACTTCCGTCGACCTGCTCAATATCGTATTTTGACCTCAAGTTATCGACTATCGATTTACCGTATATTGTCAGTATTAATGAACAAAAGCAAAGAATCAGCCTCATTAACAAGCAATCCGTCCCAACATTTATATTTTTTTGATACTAATCCTCACCAATGATTTATATCCCGAATAAGTGTTGAAACACTTGCAATCTTATCGTTCTCTGATGTTTTGCAAATATTTATGTATTTGGTGATAGCGTAATGTACAAATCAGATCAAGATCGTTATGAAGAAACCTATTTACGCCTCCAACTTTGACATCATGAGCGGCCAAACAAATTATGAGAAAAGCACAGAAACCTGGATGAATAATTGTATTTACTAGAGTCACATTTATTCATTGTTGCGTTCAGAATAACGATACATAACAGCCATACTCACTCATGTATGCAGATAAGAGTTTGAAAACAACAAAAAGGTGATATACATCTTATTTATCATCATCGACATAATAAAAGACAACTTGGAAGCTGATCGGTCAGTTCTGAAAAAAATTTTGCTTGGTATTTTTACACGAAAGAAAAAGTTGAGAACTTTTTTCCGAGACAATCACAGCTTTCATTTACAAACAATATTAAGTATGGCATCACTCAAAAACAGATTTTTTACTGTTATTCAGAAAGGTAAGAAACGAAAATGGCTACAAACAAAGCAAAGCGGTAACACCGAAAACAGGATATTGTTTTTATGAATAACTAGGTGTAATTCCGTTTCATAAACAAAAATAGCACAGCTAGTGTACATATAAAATTACTAATAAGCTTATAAATTCCCTTTTTAGCTGCTAAGAGAGAGCATAGTTCTTTTCTATAGAGTTTATGAATCACATAAACAAAGGAACTCTACCGTTGTAAAATTCATATAGCACAATTTTTTTAATAATTCGGTATAAAATTGTTTTATATCGTTAAAGTGCCGTAACTACATGTGTAATAAACGTATATTTATCGATATAGTATAGAAAGAGCAATACCAAACATTTTATGGCGTATAGCCTCAAAATATTAAGCTGTAGCAGTTGGACTGTTGGCAGAAAAAACAGCACTATGTTTAACAATCGAATTCATTTAATTTAAAGATAATATACACCCAAGGCTCGTCTGTTAATTCAAACCTTTAGTAAAACGTATTGGTACAAAAACTAAGGATGATCTTACTATCGGTGCAGTTGCACACAAAAAGAAGTTTTATCAAATTTGACATGAGTAGATAATATTTAACAGTTACCAGCACATGAATAAAGGCTTTTGCATTCATATACGGTACTAGGTACAGTCTGTAACCAGACACTAAAAAGTGTGTTAAAGGGCTGCAAGCGTAGTAATACTGATTAGACACATTATCAGTCCAGGAACTGTTCTAAAACTCATAGATGAACTTATTACTTTTTTATTGATATCATGAACGACTGCTTAAATACGAGTGTATCGGCAAAAGTCGGACCCGTGTTACCCAATTAGAAATGGTAGCATGGCTGTGCCAGTTAAAATTCACGTCGTTTGCATCGTTCCAAACCATGTTGAAAAAAACATCACAGCATTCAAAAGAGGGCATAATTACTCTAACACTCTCTAAGAATCGCCTAAGCAGCTCTCGAGGAACAGTGGTCTGATCAATAAAATATTTAGAAACCACCTGGTTGGGTATTTGTCTTACTTCAGTGGTGATGGTCGAATCCAAAATATTCCCTTCGCATTGAATGAATGATTTTATATTGAAAACAGGAGAGACATCGAGAAAGTTCAAGGGAAGAAATTCAATAAAGTTACCCTCATTCTCGTAGTTACCATGATCAGTAAATTTGAAGAAAAGTAGAAATTGCAACCGGCACAGACTTACATATCGTATGATGTCGGAATAGCTCATCGATAAAACGTTATGGAAAACATAAACCAAGAAAAACTCACGAGTGTACAGTTGGTAAAACAAAATATCGTGGTCACGCAAATCTTTTCGATCCAGACCCTTTCGTCCAATAATGTTCATAAATAATTGGACGAGTAGTTCGAATTTACGCATTACATAATAACCTATGTACAACTTGTGTGTATTATCGTAGCGTTTACCGGCAGTAATGTCGTAGAAGTACTGTCTCAGGGAAAGTAGCTCAGGAAATAGTAGCAGTTTCACACTTAAATTTGAACAAAAAAAAATTGATAGCTGGTTGTAGATGATGGTTTTTATATCCAATCTGTTGAGCGTTCTGAAAGTCGATGAATTGATTCCAATAATTCTAAAGAACACGTTAACGTTTTGGATTAGCAAAGGCATCACTTTGGTGTAGCATAAGTTTGTAATATCCTTGATCAGTTCAGCATCATCCTGTAATTTGGTCAAATAGAACATCATATCATCACTTTGCGTTTTTTTAAGTGCCTGACAGATATTTAGATACGAAACAACATGTTCTTGATTAATGTTCCTAGTATTTATTATGTCTGGGTGACTCATTGCAGAACATGAACCATGCCATCGTGTCGTGATGGTGGGATCATGTGTTGTTTGATGTTCAACACCATAACAATCATCATTGTGTTTTGATTTGTAATAGCTATTGTGTTTTTGGCATAATATTTTGATTGAATCAAGAACATGTTTGGCAAGCAGGTGTTCGTTTGGAGAATGAGATATGGAAGTATTCAAAAAACACAGCATGTTATCGTATTGTAAGTGAAAGCTCGATTTGCTTGATGTATCATCTATGTACTTCCCATAAGAAACATGCCACATCGTATTTAAAATGCTGTAATATATGCGCATCGGTAGTGCCAATTTCGATGACCAATTTCTAAATCTTAAACCGGTCATTCTTCTTGATTCGCAGCTATCGTTCATATTATACATCATATCAGATATATTATGATTGTTCTCTTCTATTTTTTCGCCCGAAGTTTCATTACACCCTTCATACGGCTTCTTTCGAAAATGTGTTTTGCGCCCTTGCAGATATTTGCAGGCATTTCCGGCGATTGTTGGAATATCGGTCTTTTTACTGAGATTTTTGCCGAGAGATATCTTCGACTCGGGAGAATGCTCTTCTTCACGAAACAACTCTGATTTATGGTCGACATAAGAAGAGGTGGATGGCTGTTGATCCTTACATGTTCTTTCAAGACATGTTTCTTGACCTGTGTATCCTACTTTATGAGCAGATCTGTTCACTTCCCTGTTATCCTCTCCTAAAACATTAGTACAGGTATTTTTTCGGCAAGGCATCTCCCTTTCATCATCAGGACGAATAGCATCACTATCTTTTGCTATAACCATCTTCGCATGGTCTTCAACGCGCTGCTTATAATAATTCATTGTCTGGTACACTCCAAGCAAATCCGAAACCGGATTCTGTGAAGCATTCAGGTATGATATATAATGCAAGCTAAGCACTGAGAAGTACATTTCAAACATGAAAGGTACAATCAGAGAACTAAATATACCAGTGATGTATTGATTTGCTGTCATGGCAAATATTTTAAAAGGAAGGATACGCACAAAAAAAGGAACATCTCTATTCAAAATGGAAGATGTACGCAAAAAGAAAACGTTAATATTTTATTATTTGTCGATATCACCGTTTTATTTTCATCAACAAACATATAAAAATCCTTATTTTTATAACTACACCTCTTGTCATTTAGTTGATGACAGCTGTCATTTCTTCTTAATAAATATCTCGATTCTTATTTCCACCAAGTTTCCATATCTAATCTTCTGCACATACGAAGCAGACTGCAACCTAAAATATAAATTTAGTTTAAATAAAGATAACATACTTTGGAATAGCTAAGTAAAGCAATTAGCTATAGTATGTGCTAATAGCATAGTGTTGCTGTAACTTATTGTATCAGACCCTTTGAGATATTGGCTAGTTATTAATTTTATTTTTATTACATTTATCACACTTATATTACTGAGGAACTTTTTGACTGTTACCATATTTGTATCGTTAAAGATGTTGATGCAAATGTTATCAACTGTTACCATGACTAAGTTGATTAGTGAGTTCAAAGCTTTAGATTATTATATTTTGTACAGGATGAATAAGCCGATAGGAATGTAACTAAAAAAATTTTAAAATGGGCTGTAACTTCCTAAATACAATATAATGTTTAATTACACATGACTATCAACTCAGCATAGAGGTATATAGTTAAAGCTACCATACACTCATGTCAATACAAAACAAAGTACCTCCTTAAGTACAATATTCATCGTGGTGCTGTACGGCAGATTTATCTAATGTTGAAAGAGGAAATTGTTGCTCAACAACAACAATTGTGTCATATTTCATTCTGTATAAAGAAAGTACGAGAAGAACTGCATCAAGAAACATAAAAAAAGATAACTACAACATCAAAATGTAGAGTTATCTATTATATAGGACGATCAGGTGAAATACATTGTTTAAAACATATTGATTCTTGAGCAAGCAAATCTTCTGTATGAACTCGTAGATACCATGGAACTAAAGTATTTTACTCACCACTGTACAATCATCCATCCCATCAATATATTTTGTGATCACCTTCGCAAGTCTAACATATTTCGTTGCATTCAAACACTTTTCTATGCTTGTTCTGAACACCTGTTTGAACGATGATAAGCGCAATTTAAACAATTTCTGTAATAACACCTGTTTGTGGAGTATTTTGCAGATTATATCTTTTGTCAACGTACATTTCATAATTTTTATGCGGATGTTTACGAAATAAATTACAGCAACAAAGAATAGCATGTCATAGGAATTAAGAACATTTTCCATGTTGGTTGCTCATCATGTACAAATATTCCAGTATATACAACAAAAATGCTTCGTAATGATATGGCATGTGAGTGATAAATTAATGACCTTCAGTGTAACAACGTTGCTGACACTCGGGCTGACAATTTGATCAAAAAGAGTCATCGACTAGAACATTCGATCCCTCCATAGATCAAAAATCGTGTAAATCAATGCCAGCTCAAGCGGACCAGAAAAACATCGTTTAAGTGTTGCTGCTACATAAAGAGATAAATAAACACGTTAATAAAAAATGAGAGCTACTTTGATTCAGAATAAAACGCAAAATAAACCATTATGGTACAAAATATTATTTTTTTGACAAATATGTTCATCGGAATTATATGTCCTCATTTATTATAGAAGTATCAAATTACAGAATTTACTTACTAAAATAGTTTATTTATCTCCCTATGCTACGGCAAAATCTACTATTTACTAAATTTGCTCACTTACCTCACTAAACCATCTGCCCATATTTCCATCCATTAGCCACCCCCTCAAAAATGTCCGATCAAATTCAAAACACCTTAGAATCAACACTACCAGCCCTTAAGCATCTTCTCGACACCCACAAACTCACCAAACAACAAGTCTCCAAGATCATGGAGAGGCGCAAGCTCATGCTACATCGTCCATTTACGAAGGATAATGCGTTGAGATTTCTTGAATATGAAAGCAAGCTTGATATGTATCTGAAGCATAAGGACAGCTACAACACATTTTTAGATGTTTTGTACAAACGGGTGATCTGTAAGTTTAGAGATGAGGCTGTGTTTACGATGTTTGTTAAGCATTTGATTGGTGAACGAATAGTTTGTGATGATGAGGGAGATAAGAAAAACAACCGCAGTTTCGATGTTAACAGGGCACGGTACGTTGATAAATACTCTCTAAACACTTTAAAAACGTTTTGTCTTACCTATCTTAAGAGGAATAGAACGCAGTATTTAACATTATTGATGGCGAACACATTTTATAAAATAGGTGATGTGAATACGGGCAGAAAACTGTTCGTGGATGCCATGCGATTGAGCACTGATAAGAGCATCACCAAAATGATGATGGAATGTGAGCAGGCATGTCACAGCACGTATCAAACAACGAGTAGCAAAGAGATAATTGAGGCATTGAGGAAAGAATTGGAATAGAGACCTATAAACAGGTCATTAAACAGTTTGTTGGTGCAGAAACGTCCAAATAAACTTGATTGTTCACATAAAGCATGCTTTTCGTTGTTTAACAACGGTACTTTATTCAATGTTGACATGAGGAGCATTCATTTTTACATTCATATCAGCAAAGCAACATCAAAACATTCCCGTACAGCTAAATGTTTGTTTTAATGCCTGTGATTAACGGCAAGATGACACTAACTGCGATATTTGAGTGCAACAAAAGGTGTGCGCATTATTCTCAAAATGTGATTGCTCCACTCTTTTACATTTTTTGCCGTAGATCGTGCTGTGCTCCCCATGTTGTGCGGTTTTAATCATCACTTGTTACGTATAGGACACCGTATTCATCGTAGATACAAAGAAGTGATGATTTCAATTAAAATCCCTTGATTAACCAGAAACTCAAAAAAGCATCTGAACTTCCTTAATTCATATAAATCGCTGTATTCTCATGGCGTATTTAAATGCTCGTAACTTAAACATCTTACAATCAATCCCTAACTCTTATATCATTCAATTCTACTTATGATTTTCAACACGTTATTTTCATCCACACGTAGTAACACGGCACTAATATCATAAATTTTCTTTCTTTCCAACTTGTAATCATTCTTCTCATTTACCAGCAAATTATCAAAGATGTCCATTTCTATCATCATATCACCAATACTTTCATTATTTCCTATCAGAACATACTTACCTTTTTGTTCTCTGCTCAGTTTCTCATCATTATTTCCATTTATGTCTATTTCAGCGCCTTGCACATCATTTGATGCGTTGCCGTGAACATCGTTTATTTCATAGTATCCCACCGTAATACCCTCATCCATTCCCAAGTAATATCCCCGTGTTTTAATTCTTTTCATTTCGTTGATCACCAACGAATCGCACAGCTCTTTAATTTTTTGTAGTTCCACCTCCACTATATTGATGAATGGCACAATCTCCATGTTCAGCAAACATCCATTTATCTTTATTTCTTCTGTGCTCCTCACCTCCAAGTTGTGGTAACCTATGGCACCTGATATAAATGCGCCCTCAACTTTTTTCTTTATCTCCACAGCCTTCAAGTTCCTTTTATAGGTGCTCGGACCACCACTGACAGTATTGGCACCAGAATTACCATCACCTACCACGTGTTTCTTCTTGGTGATCGTGGTAAATACGGTGCTAACATATACATTAGTATCAATTATCCTCATATTCTCTAAAATAACGTAATCACGCGCATCCAATTCGTAAAACACCTCTTCACTGGTGTTAAACATGTAAATGATTGCTTCTCCTATTCTCATGAGGTAAAATTCCTCTATCTTGTCATTGATCAGGAAATACGTTCCTTCTGATTTTCTCTTACGTAGAAGAATTGAGATGTAATTTATTCTCCCTTCTATAGGGTGTAAGAAAGGAAATGACATGGTGGGTGTATCGAAAGGGCTGAGCGAAAGTTGTACTTTTACAAATGCGTCGAGTGGTGGCGCTGATTTTTCTTCTGTTTTAATTCTTTTTGAGGCTTTCTCCAAGGAATGTTTTTTACCCAGAGATTTCTTTTTTTCCTCAGCATGATTATCTTCATTAAGCGAGACGTTCGCACCTTTATCATTTACTTCTGTGACTGTTTTTGCATCACTTACTTCCTTAGCTATTGGCTTTTCTTTATCCGTTCGTTTTCTGCTTCCTTTATCGCTACCATCCGCACTGTCTTCGTCATTAACTCCTTCGATATCACATATGTAAACCTCATCTCTTCCATTTACACTAAATTCTTCACAATCAAACATCCAAACATCACTATAACTGTTGTAAACTATAACACCGTTGTTGTAGTATCTGTTCTTCTTTCTACATCTTGGTATTACTACCGTATCATTACGTTGTAAATTGCAGTACTTATAGACAGACCTGTTCCACAAAACTACCGTAACTAATTTGTCCTCGATAAGATCAAGGACCACAAGTATCTGGTAAAAAGGGAATGAAGTGTGTTTGTATGCAAGTATTCTACTCTTAAAAATTATTTTGGCTACAAAGAATGGATAAACTGACTGAGACGAAGTCTCTACTCCTCGGGTTGGACTAGAAGTAATGCCTGGATTGTATTTTCCTGGTTCAAAACTTGTTTTCTTTTTTCTCTGTTCATTTTTTAACATTTCATACTTAATCTTACCGTTAAGGTAGAGGGTGCCGTTTTTATAAATGGCTTCCAGTCGTTGTGGTATCGTTTTAAAGAACAGTGGTGTGTCGCTAAGAAATGGCAAATAGTTCATTTGTTCGGCCATATCATTCTTTTCTTGACCATTTTTTTCCGCTCGTACCAAATATCGCTCGGCAACAGCACCCTTATCAATTTCATTGCACTCATCCTCTATTAAAACACCTTCATCACCGTCCCTCATGGTTACCTTGTCACCAATACGGTATTTGCCCATAACTACCTTACCGTATATACTTGGTGATAGTTTATAAGTCAAGTATTGGTCATCATTTTTTACTGTTACATCAAAATAACACGTAAAGCCCTTGTTTTGAGTGCTATGATACCGATGGATACTTTGTATAGCAAATACCATTTTGGAGGGGTAACAAAATTTTATGTGTTTGCTCCCCGTAACACGCAATAGAAGCACGATATGTAGGTCGATGCATAGCCGTGTTATTCGTACGTCAATTACTCGATAATGATTGTACATGTTGTGTTATCAGTTCAAATGAATGATCTTGTATAACTAACATTGCATTATACGATAATGACCGTTCATGAAGAGGTATACGCGCATCAATATCCTATAAATAATGGCATGGAATGTTTCGGAACAAAATACAAGTATAATATCTGAACTTGGTGCTCATGTCACAGGATAATAGAATCGTAATAACTTCTGAAAAATAAAGAATGTGTTAATGCATGCTGTTGTAATGGGGAACATATTGTGTGTAAATTTGTAAGCATTGATTGCTGTTCCATGCGCATGTTTGTTACTTTTTCTAGAAATACACCTATTTATCACCTCACAGAACAAAATGTCTTTCTCTGCTGCCACACCATATGCATTGTTCACAAAACATCCTCGTTAAATTATGCTAGAATATTTTGTACACGAGCACATAATAACAAATAAACAACATTGATATTAGAAATACTCGGTTAATGTTATGTGAGGTGATAAACAAACGTACTTTAAGAAAATACCAATAGTAGAAGTGGTAGTAGAATGGTGTAAAACATGTTCTACACAATTTATGTTTTTAAAACTGACTTTGCATATTTACAAAACCAAGCGCATCTTGTTGAGTGCATAACATGTCTATCGTGTTTTTATACATCGATCTCATCGGTAAAAAATACTATTTTATCCCCTGCAATGCAACTTGATGTAATGACTACAGACAAGCGGCTGTACACCATTCCAGAGAAGATGGTAAATGACTGCATCCTTTTCAGAGACATTGTAAATATGACCGATCAATGCTCACCAATTAACATTCTCATGCATTCCTCTGTTTTAGAGTTTATAATGGGATTCTCTGAAATAAACACGATAAATCTACCGGAGAATTACGATGCTACACAGATAGTGTTCCCTCAGGCAGTTTTCGATTTTATCAACTGCCTTGATTTCCCGACTTTGAATGATATATGCACAGCAGCTAACTATCTTTACTATCCTGCACTGCTTGAGCTGTGTTGCAAGGTTATCTCTAAGAAGTTACGGGACATAGAGGTTGTGAGTGGTGAAACGGCCAATGAGTTAACGTGGATATCATCGGATGAAGATTCTTAGATTGTATGCATGCGTAGGAAACGCTAGTTTGATGTGAATAAATGATAGATGTGAAAAATGTAATGATAAATTTATGCTTGTGCGGTTTAAATAAATAAGATACAGATGCGTTCTAGAATGTTTTTGGATAGGAATATGATTCTATAAAAGCCATGCTATTTAAATATGGAGCAACAATTTATTCGCATAAACAACAAAACCATACATTTAAGTAACACATACAGTGTTCTATATCAAGGAAATGTGTGCTTATTTAATGAGATACATCAATTATATATCTCATAACGATGCCACTTTCCCATATGAACGTTAACAAGCACCAAAATGTGCTATAGCACTAAACCATAATGAAATGTTTGATGCCCTTATACATGGCAATCAAAAAATATGGCAACAAGGACATGCAGACATAAACTCAAGCTTTCACAGCAAAGAACAAATTGATCCAACAAAACACGTTTTTTTTGCGTATCTGGTAGCATGAATGCACAAAGAGAATAGCTGAGTAGTAGGATGGTTCATTTATACGATGACCACCCAACAGCAAAGAATTGCTCTCATCTATCTTTGGTACAGAAACATAAAATTCCAGGTTAAAAAATTGAAATTACCCTACACTATAAACTAAGCTAACCATTGAAAATCTTCTGCGCATAAATAAAGTTTTCTGTTCATTTTTATCATCGTACTAACTGTACTATCCCGTTTGTCAAAAACAGATCCATGAATGTGCCTACATGCATTTATTAACGCAGCTCATCAGTTGCCCGATTAACAGCAACAATTTTCTAAAACAATAAAGGTGAATTAATAAAATTAGCAAATCTAAAAATGCTTGTCACGCTTTTATCGGTGTATGACAGCTATACTATCTCACAGCACACGGCACAAATCGCTTTCTTGCAAGATATGTCGTCCGTAGTATGTTCGAATAGATCACAACATCATACCAATTTTTACTTTTGGTAAACACTTCATTATTGTTAACATGACAGAGCAGCTATCTCAACACAAGCGGTTTTAAATCGCTTTACGAACCAACAAATTTTCTGCAGCAATGGCGTTGATAATGTGCAAGAGACACAATCCATTGTGTTTAGATTGACAGCATCATTCATGCTGTTGGCATATGTCATCAATATGTTATGGACTGCTTGAATACATGCAATCACCAGTTTCTTAATACCTGCGAAAGCTTCAAAATATTGACATAACATAAGTTGGATTAGTTCTTTTTGTGCTAAACCCATGCCAATATGAAGAGTGTGGAGTTTAAGATGCACCACATTCTTACTCTCCACCAAATTCCATTTGTTCGCATCAGCTTTTGCAGGTTGGAATTTATCATCATTTCT